>NW_027198734.1:0-40322 GCF_038502225.1 Cherax quadricarinatus
AGAACATAATAAACGAACACTGCAGAAGGCCTACTGGCCTATACAAGGCAGGTCCTTATCAAATCCACCCCTTTCCAAAGTTACCCAAAAATTTACTCCCATACCCACAACACCAATCACACCCAGCCCCTTCCACTCATATATATGTCCAATCTCTTTTAAAAAGCCATCCATAGTCCTAGCCTCCATTACCCTACCCGGCAGACTGTTCCACACATTGACAACTTTGTTTGAAAACCAGTACTTACCTATGTCGTTACGAAATATAAAATGATATCACTTAAATCTGTTATTCCTGGTTCTTACCTGATTCGATTTTTGTGCTTCGACTGCTAGCATAAAATACGTTAACATGTTTTTTCCTCTGAAACTTTCTCCTATTCAGCTTTGCTATTACACAACTTCTGTTATTATTATTACCCTGTGCTACTTTATGACTGTTATGATATCAAAGCCTAAATCAATATATCGACAAACATTCCATTCCCAAACCTATACCTCTAACTAATCCCAGTTTAAAGCCCTAACAACATATTCAACAGAACTAGCGAGAAAACGCACACCTGCCCTGGATAAGTAAACCCATTCCTGGCATACATGTCATTTCTACCATAGAAGTGGTCCCTCTTTTCAATGTATAGTACTGCATTAGCCTTACAGAGTTCGTCCAGCCAACATTTTATACTAATCGCTCTGGACAGCCATTAATTTCCATCACCACTTCTTGGCAAAATGCCACATATAAAAGGGTTCCTCTCCTTCCTCTAATAATGTCTATTGATGTCCTATACCTTCTAAATCCTCACTTCTACGCTTGTCTACACCATTGCCACTAGCAGTGAGACAGAAAACAGGATTGTTCATATTACCATACATCATGTTGACCCCTACCTTAGGTCTAAGGGATGGGTCCCAGTCATATGTATCATCTTCCTTAGACTGTTTAGATTACTCCTAACCATTACTCAGAAGTAGGCGATGAATGGGTGTCCTTGGCAATTGATGAAAATTGCTGGCTAGACAGGTACTTGCAATCCCATTCATTAACAACTGGGATAATTTCTATGGCAAACGTGATATATATACACGAGGGATGCGGTACATCTTTCTGGAGACAGGAACCATAGCGTTAGCCAACTCGATCCAGGGAGCCGTTGCTGACATGTCTAAGAATTTAAACTGATAGAGGATAGAGGTATGGGTTTGTATAAGAAACAAACTTGGACTGAAAACAGCAGATATTACCAAGATACCTCAGGGATATGTTTAAAATACATTATTCATCATAAACAAACTAATAAAGGCAATGAAACTGGTCAGCAAACAAACTGAGGCAGTAGAGAGCAGCGAGTGACTAACTCCCTTAAGGTTTGACTCACGAAATCGTAATGACACGATTGCAAACAAACCATACCACTGGCGGGATTTGAACCCGCGGTCCAGTGGCCAACGTGACGGTCTGGAGTTTTGAGACTCTGACCCCGGGTTCAAATCCCGCCCGTGGTATGGTTTCTCTTATGGTTTACTGTACAAACAGTGGAAGCGTAAGAAATAAGAAAGAAGAGCTAAGATTAATTGCATGTGCAGCAAGCATAAATATTTTTGCTATAACCTGGATCAACCTGAAAGATAGAGAAAAGCCTTCTGAATGCCACGTACGAGGTTACTGATTATTCCACACTAATAGGGTAACAGGAAGAGCGGTGGAATGGCAATTTATGTCAGGGATAATTTAAATTGTTACATTATACAAGATATAAAATTAGAAGCCTCGGACACAGAATTTGTATGGTTACAGTTTCTTCAGGGTCGTAAAAAACTAATCTTGGGTGTGATTTACAGGCCCCCGTAACATCGGTAGGGAATGCAATAAACTTCTATGGGACGAAATTCATAAGGCGTCTAGATACGACAGTTTTGTTTTAGAGTAATTGATTTGAGAAATCTGACAGGAAATGTTGACTCTAGTGACTTCTCTGATGCGATTCAGGATTGCTTTTTGGGCAGTGGATAGTGCAGGGGTAGAGAGTAGCTAGAGATTAAGGTGGAAAGGACTGAGGAGGGTGCTAGAGGCACCATCAGAGTTTGTGTAGTAAATCAGTTGCTGTCAAAAAGTCAACGAGAGAGTGGATTAAAGGAGGGTCCATCAGCAAGAAGGAAAGGTAAAGAAAGGGCAGCAGAGCAGAGACTACGTTGGAGGTAAATTCTGCGTGCTCATTGATAGCGTGCAGTCCAAGAGAATGTGGCTAACAGATACTGGAACATGACAATTCTCAAAGACAGGAAGAGGACGCCTCTCCGTGTGATACCCATGAGTAAGAAGAGTGTGGCTGATGAGAAGACTTAGAGAGTAGTCTCCCAACCTCGACACCGATGACAAGAAGACGGCCAGAAACCTATACTTAACAAAATGAAGTTTGTTATGGAGCAGATCAGACCAATGTTGTTGCCAACGGGTACGAAGATGGGTAGCAATTACAGCAAAATAGTCCGTGAATGGAACACTTATATGAAACTGGGAGGTCACGTACTGCTGACCGTACAGCAGTGTCTGCCTATTCATTGCCCTGTACGTCAACATGACCAGGGACCCAGCAAAAAAAAATATCTCCGTGTTTGGTGGAGATACGGTATAACCAAAGTTGGATACGAAGAACTAGGGAGGGAGATATATCAAATTTTCGTATAGCCTATAAAGCACTAAGGGATTCTGAAACGAACACAAATGGTGACACAGGCGTAGATGCAATACGGAAAAGTGCTACAAGAATGGCATACAATTCAGCCGTAAAAAAAGCTAACCAAGGGTAATAAATGCCCTCACACAACATTGTCCAGAAACACAGCTGCAAATCCGACACCATCAGAAGACTTAGAACCATCGGTGTACACCATGATGGCATGAGAGTGGAAGTGGTCAAGAAGAGAGCGGGAAGCCACCGTAGGTAGTTGGGCTTTCATGCTTGGCAGTGGGAAAGAACAGACACAAACAGCCGGAACTTCCCAAGGAGGCAGGGAAAAGTGAGACGATACATGAACATAGGTGGTAATTGAAGAAAAGATAAGACTGAATGTAGACGGAGAGAAAAGGGACGGAGTAAACAGGGGCAATGAATAAATAAAGAACACCTACTACCATCAGTGACTATCCTATATATGGAAGGATTGTAGAGGTCATGAGATCGAACATAGCGAAGGCAATGAGCATCACGGCAATCAGACAAAGATGGAAAATTCGCTTCTGCATAGTGGCTCTCAACGGGATGAACGAAAGGCACCAAGGCACAGACGGAGACCTTGGTGATGAATAGGATCTAACTTAGACAGAGTTGCGGGAGAGGCCGCAGAATAGATTTGGTCACTATAATCTAGCTTGGACAAGACTAGGGTGGAATGTAAACAGAGGAGTGCAACGATCTGCTCCCCATGAACGATGTGCGAGAACCTTAAGGAGATTTATCCGACCATAGCAAGTTGTCTTTAATGAAGAAATGTGAGGTATCCAAGTCAGCCAGTGATCAAAGAGCAGGCCCAGAAATCTGACTGTATCACATGCCGGAATACGGGAACTGTGTAAGTACAAGGGAGTATCCGGTATAAGTGGGCGTCTAGTGAAGGTAATGAATCGGGTTTTCGTACTGGAAAATTTAAAGCCACGAGAAGTGGTCCAATGGGAGAGACTGTATCACAACCTGAAGGGAGGCTGCTACTAGTCGACAGTCAGCACCCAAGTAAGATATAGCAAAGTCATCAACAAAGTGATGACCAAATATGCGAAGGAAGAATGGAAGGTAGGTCATTTATAGCCAAGAGAAAAATAGTAGTACTGACGGCACAACCTTGTGGGACTCCTTCGGCTTGTACAAAGTCCGAGGAAAGCAAAGCGCCAATACAGACCCGAAAATGTGTATCGGACAAGAAAGCAGCAATGAAGTTTGGTAGATAAGGAGTGGGCTTGGGCTAGAATGTTATTCCTCCAAGTGGTGTCATATGCCTTCTCTAGATCGAAAAAAACAGCTAGGACAGAGTGGTTGTTAGCAAAGGCATTTTGAATATAAGTATCGAAGTGGAGCAAGGGGTCTAAAGTAGAGCGGTCTTCCCGAAAGCCATTTTGGCGAGGGGAAATGCTATTGTGTGTCTCTCTAAGAACCGCATCAGGTGAATATTCACCAATCGTTCCATCACCTTGCAGACCACATTGGTCAGGGCAATAGGAGTTGAGAGTTGTCAAGCCCTGAGGCTCCAGGTTTACGAAACGGTAGTACAATAGCTGATTTCCAGTGTTGTGGAAGAACCCCTCACTCTCAAATTAGATTGAAAAGATATATAAGAAGAGGAAGGGCCGTAGAATGGAGATGGTGTAGCATACTGATGTGGATATCATCAGGTCCCAGTGCCGACGGCCGGCACATGGAAAGCGTGGTCTTTAATTCTAGAAGAGTAAAAGGTACGTTATGTGGCTCCAATCCATCGGAGGAGAAATCTAAGGGTAGTTGCTCTTTGGTAGGTTTAGACGCAAGAAATGAGGGACAGAGGTGAAGCCCTCAGGTGATATGGACAAGATAGTTCTCAACTTTTTGTGGCAACTTCTAAAGGTTCTGTAACATCAACTCCAGCAACCCGCAAAACGGGAGCTGGGTCAGGAGTGTACTTACCACACAATTTCTGCACCTTTTTCCACATCACGCATGTAGAGGAAGACAAGGTAATAGAAGACACGCAGTCTCGTTAACAAGCGTGTTTAGCGTGCGTATGATGTGGCGAGCAACTGCCCTTGCCCACTTAAAATCCAACAGATGCTCTGCGGTATGGTTATAGCAATAACAGCCCCACGCAGCATGTTTTAAATGCCCCACACAGGTGCATGTAGGAGACCATCAAGGTACGCATGTCTGAGAATTCCTACCTGAGGTTTGGGGGATAGAACGAGTCGCTGCAGTTAGGACTAACATCGAAAACTTACTAAATTACTAAATAACTGATGTGCCAGTTCATCAACAGACGACGAAAGGGGGTCCTCGCAACAGGTGGTAAGATGGGAGTATAAGTCCCAATCTGCTTGAGCAAATTGCCAACGAGGGTTACGAAATGGTCGGGTATATGTAGCAGAAGGATAGGAAAGTGATCACTATCATGTAAATCTGGAAGAATAGACCACGTGAAATCAAGTGCAATGGGTGAGGAACAGATAGAAAGATCAATGCAGGGGAGAGACTGAGTGCGAGAGTCAAAATGGGTAGGAGCACCTGTATTTAAAACATGAAGAGGATGAGACGAGAGAAGTCTCTGACTGATCACCATGAAAGTCGCAGTGAGACCCTCCCCACAGGTGATGGCGAGTGTTAAAATCACCCAACAACAAGATGAGCAGTGGTAGAGAAAAAATTAAAAATGCGATATCAGAGATACAGAATGCACGGGAGGGAGACAGGTAAAGAGAGCAAACTGTAAATTATCTGTGTAAATAAATCCGAGCTGCAGTAAAATGTAGCGGGGAACGAATAAAAACTTGCTGATACGGTATATCAACGCGCACAAGAAACGGGCTTTCATTGAATGATTCGTCAGGTAAAGGATCTGAAGAGTGTAATAGCATGTAGCCCGAAACGGGGCAAATGACAGCAAAACAAATTTTGGGCTCTTGCAACCCAACACTTACTGGAGACAACTGGAAGAGCAACACTTGGAGTTCTCCTCGATTGCCCTAAGGCCATGAATATTCCACTGTAAAAAAGACATTATGTACAGAAATGAAACTGACGACAATAAGAAACGATAAAACCTGTGGGCTTTTAGGATTTGTAAAGTCAATGTGTGGGGGTAATGGTAAGCATGTGAGCAAGGAAAAATTTGAATGTTGTGGAGGAATAGATTGTTGCGAGGGTCGTGAAATAGAAGGGGCACAAGGAGGCATGTTGGTGTCCATCGGGGGTGTCGTCTCCACAATATAGCTGGACATAGCATCTAACATCTCGGTTGTTAAGGAAGCTAATGATGCCATGATGTCAGAGACAGGAGAGGCATTGCAAGGAAAGGTTGGAGTAACTATGGAGGCAACCAAAGAGGTCTTAGGGGGGCAGGGAGTACGAACCTGGAGAGATGTGTCGGCTGGGGTAGAAGAGGCCTGAGTGTAACAGGAGAGGAAGGAGGTTGGAGGGCAATTATGGAGGAAGACAGGAGAGACAAGGGAAGAGGGGACTACATGAAGGGGGGAGTGAACCTCTACCTTCGCATGAGAGCTGGAAAGGAGGTGAGAATGAGGCTCCGAGGTAGCAGCTATATTCTGTGCAGGTGATGGATGCGAAGAAAGTGTAGGTCTGTGAATCTCGTAGAATGAGAAGCAAGCGAGTGAGATGAAAAAGTAAAAGTAGGAAGTGGTGTGGAGGTAGAAGTGTCAGAGGATAAAACCTCAAAAGAATTAGAAACTGAGGCGACCCCGGAAGACACAGACGCAGAAGAATTGGGAGGCAGGAGGACCATCAAGGTTGGAGGTCTTTGGGTTACCCGAGCATACGGGACTTGAGGAAGTTTACCTTGAAGGCTGAGCTGAGAGACAGCCATAGTGTAAGTGAGGCCCTCATGCTCCTTAAGATAATGGATCTATCTTTCATTACGATAAACCTGGCAATGGCGTGAAAAGGAAGGATGAGGTTTCCTGCAACTGAGACAAGAGGAAGGAAAACTACAATATGTGTTCGAATGATCTGCTGCACCACAGACCAGGCATTCTGCCGCAGATCTACAGTGTTCAGTGGGGTATCCAAAACACCAACAATTACGACACTGTTGGGGAGTGGGAACTACTTAATGGACCTCTAGGCAATGTCCCGCAATATAGACAGGACAGAAGCTCACGGCAGTTGAAGGTTAAATGAGCGATGTTACTAGGAAAGCTCCTCCCCCACGAGCATGCAGGATGTACGTATCTACCTTGAGGATAGCGAGGTTCTGAAGTGCTAATTGTTCTAAAATATCCTCGCCGCAAGACAAAAAACCACTTAGTACAATGGTACATGGCAAGACTACAGTACCACTGCAAGAATTAAGAGTAGCGTACTTACGAACGGTGACTGGAATGTTATCTATGGAAGTGATGCGGGAGAGAGAGCATGAGCTTGCTCCTAATTCTGCACTGTTATGACGCACGCACTGCTTTGAAGAGCATGGAAAGAAATATTTTGGCCAACATTCCATAAAAGAACTTTACCAATTCCGTGGTCAGAAAGATAATCAGTTTGAGATGTCTGTAAAGAAAAGAATTTTATCCATTGTGCACTCGTTAGTCCAGTATTCAAAGGTAGTGAGTGTCGTGTAGGTCGTTTTTGAGCGGTAATTGACGAACTGTCGTCAGTAGGTTGTAGTGGATGCTTAGGAGTAGAACCATGGGCGGTCTGACCCGAGGGAAGTGGGCAATCCAGGAACCGTCACACAGTATTCGGGGAAGTTGGATGCATTGTGAAAGTCGTGCTAGAAGCAGCGACATGAACAGAAACAGGTGATGCCACAGCACCTGAAGCAGGTGATGAAGCATCACCGGCGGAAGGTACAGGGGCATGAGAAGAGTCGAGAGAATGGACTGATAATGAAGCCGGTTCAGAACAGGGTGTGGGATCAGAATGGGGCCTGGGAGGAGGAAGGATTTCACTGGATGAAGACTCCATAGTAATAGGTGCATCTTCTGTGATATCTCCTTTCTTGTTATTTTAAGAAAAAAAGAAAGAATTAAAGAAAAAAAAGGGATAGTGGAGGGACAGTCACCAGGAGGCATGGAAGGGCCAAAGCTCCTCCCTTCATCTGAGAGGGCCTCGAGCCCACTGGCAGTGAAGATGCAGCGTGAAACCTATGCCATACCCTACCCTTCACGCCAGTAAACCAGCACTCCGGGATACCAGCCTCACATTCACCGAGCTACCTCACTGGGCAAAAGAAAGGATGGTCGCAACAAAGCATACCTCCTTCGGCTGCCACCTCCCAGAACTGACAGGCAACTTCCAGAGATACACCTATCATCCAAAGGGCACCCTGCCCACGACCTGGAAATCCGGGAAGGGAGCAGGGCATCCTCAGACATTTCAGATTCCACGGCAACCACCACCACCCCTGAGGGATCTCATGGAGGGGGATGGACCCCAGCATGCCACTCCCCACCTAGAAACTGTAATGCCAGAGGGGAGGACCCCCAGAGGCTACAAACAGGATGGGAAAAAGGGGAGGGTTGGGAGAGGGCCAACGAGAAGAATAAAAGGAGACGGACTAACGTCCTGAGACGTCCCATATTTAATCTACTTACCTGTTATGTAAGCCAACACAGGACCTAACCCCTCATCATAGCAGTGGTAACGAACCTGTTTTCCTGTCATCTGAAGCAATTATTCATGGCTACACTCTGTGAAGAACGAGCCGGTGGTGGTCACCAACACCTGTTACCCCCCCACATCAGCAACGGCTATGATTTCAACAACACGCAGTGTCACCAACACCTGACACCCCATTACCACGATATACCTATATTAGCGTTGAGTTCAAAAATAATTTTTTTTCATTTCATTTTTCATTTTTCTTTCAATTAGGATACCCATTCATGTTTTATTGTTTTACATTTTCCATTTCTAAATAATGAAGTGTTTATCATTGTCTGTTATTATTTCTTTTTCTATTCATTAATTTTCCTGAGTAGGAGCCAGCCTTGGTAACACTGACTGAAGTTGTTACAGGGCTGAGTAAGCCTTCACAAGTGGCGACCTTGCCAGGATCAACTGTACTGAATCAAGATTCAATTCCATCTCGAATCTACCATTGGAACTTCAACGCAGCATACCACAGACGGTTACCACCAGCCATGAGTAATCATTCTCTATGGTAGGACTACGGTACAGGTATTTAAAAGATATAGTGATTGTTATAGTCTCAATTTATTGTAAGTCAAGTCAGGCAGGATATAATATTTAATTCTGCCACCTTTTCGAGCTTGAAACACTTTGGAGGATTAGACTCTAGGGACCCGAGATTTTCCAGTGACAATTTGTTTCATTGAGCTCTTTATTATATCAAGGGAACTGTCGTAGGACACTCTTGATTTGTTGGTGAGAAGATTGGATGGTCAAGTGACCCCATTCTACTTACTGTTTGCTCGGAGCAGGCATAGAACCCTTCGTTTTAATTAATACATACTGTTTAATTGAAGTAGGGATCGAGCCCTCTGGTTTATTTACAGTTTGAGCGGAGCAGGAATTGAACCCTCCATTTTCTTTAATACCCATTTCATTTCCCCTGGTAGTTTAAGTTATTCTTGCAAGCATGGAGGAATACCAGTTTTGGATGAACGCTGGAAGTTAGGAATAACAGGGGAAAATTTAGAATCTTTCGTTAGAGCTAAGATCCAGGAAAGACTTGAAAGAGAGAATTGAGAGAGAAGAGGGACAGTTAGAAAGGGAAAGACAGGAGAAAAAGGAGAGAGAGAGAATTGAAAGAGAAAGCCAAGAAAGACAGAAAGAGCGAGAAGACCAAAAAGAGCGTGATAGACTTGATCATGAGGAAAGAGCTAGAGAACGTGAGGAACAAGCTAAAATACGTGAGGAACAAGTTAAATTAAGAGAACTTGAGGAAAGAGCAAAGGATAGAGAACATGAGTTAATAGAGAGAGAAAAGTATCGAGAGCTCGAAAAATCTCGCCTTGAATTAGAGAATAAAAAGTTAACTTTTACACAACAACAATTAGAGGAAGGAGTAATGGAACAACATGCAGTCAGTGCACTTATTCCAACACCTAATTTACCTCCCTTCAGAGAGGGGGATGACATAACTTCATACATTATCAGGTTCGAAAATACTGCTACCCTCTGTGAATGGCCTGCTGACACCTGGGCTACCAGGTTAGGAATGTTATTTTCTGGTACAGCCTTGAATATCTATGCAACTTTTTCGCAGGATATCATATGTAATTATAACCTACTGAAGAAGGCAATCCTTAAATCATAACAAAAAGCCACAAATTCTTACAGGAAAGATTTCAGGTATGCCACCTTACAGCCTGGCCAGAACTTTCAGCAGTTACAGGTAACACTCGTTTGTTCGACTTTTGGATAGAGTGTTCAGGAATTGATCACACTTATGAATCTCTTAGAGACTTCATGGTTGCTGACCAGTTCCTGACAGCTCTTCCCCACCAAATAAGAACATTCATTAGAGAACGTAACCTGATTAAAGCTGAGGAAGTTGCTGAGGCCGCTGACTTGTATGCCGAGGCTCACAATTCCTATAAAGACCTAAAGGGATCGAACCCTAAGGGCAAGGGTTCATCAGACCTTAAGAAATCAAAGCCTCTAGTAGTGGAAAGTAAAATGACTTCTTTTATTCCTGTTTGTCATTTGTATGGTGCTATGGAACATAAACGTCCAGATTGTCCTTCCAAGAAAATAGAGAAAGTTGGTAGATGTTTTGTTGACAGTAATGACCAATCACCCTTCTGTTCAGGAGCAGTTAATGGTATAAAAGTCTCAGACATATTACGTGACACTGGATGTACGTGCATTGTAATTTCGGACAAACTGTTCCCTTACTTGAAAACCTCTTGTGTGTCCTCTTTTCTTTCAGATTACTTAGGTCATGAAAATACCTTCCCTACAATACGTTGTTACTTGAAAACTAAATGGTTCACCGGTTGGACTAATGCGGTACTAGCCCCAATTACTTGTTCTATAATAGTGGGTAACATTAAAGGTGCAGTTTTTTTTTTTTTTATATTTTATTTAGAACAATACAATACAAGAGATAGATAAAGACAAAAACAGGTCTTACACAGAATAAATCATTAACAACCACACAAACATGAACTTGAGATAACACAAATATCCCTCCTCACCCATACATGAAAACCCCTACACCTATGATAACCAATAAACGACTAATTCCAATTGCATTGTTATATGATTAACAAAACACACCATAATATGCATATATTGTCACTTTGTAAATTATAAAGTAGGACACCTTATACGTTAAATACAATTAACGTAATGTATTGAGAATAAGGTAAAAACAATATGTTCATCAAACACAGAATATATTAATAAACAAGGATCCAACACACTGACACCTCTACAAGCATCTAAAACATGCATATGAATAACATACATAGAACAATGTCCCACTGCAAAATCAAACACATATATTGAGTATACTCGTCACAAACCATGAATACACATCATACGCCCAAGTTCATACACATTCACCCGCTACATACCAGGAGGCGACCCCGTTTCCACCCCTGACAGCCCATCAACATAACACATTGTACCATCCCTACCCTGCCCCACCCACCTAATTTACAAATTTAATAAAACCTCTAATGTAAGGTCTCTATATCCCTCAGAGAAATCCCGCTCCCACCTCCTCCCATAAAGTTCTCTATTACGGCACAACGTTTTATAAAACGTAACAGCCAATACCCTCCTCTTCACCTCACTTACCCCTTTCCCCCTCATTCCCCACATAATGTAGACATAATCTACCATAATGTACCCCACAGCCCTAATAATACTTTCATCCATACCCCCCACATCAAGACTCAATGCCCGCAGAACAGAGAAGTATTGACCACTTATCTTATGCAACACCCTGCTCAACCAACCCCTGACGCTCCCCAACCCCTCACAAAAATACACTACATGGAATGCAGAATCCTCCCCGCCACATATTCCACATACCCCCCCCCCCCTCAACCACCCGTCTAGCTCGTAAGACCACTCCCGATGGTAAAATCCCATGCAAAAACCGATACATCACCTCACGTCCACGGGGTTGTAACCTTAACCTACCAAACCTTCTCCATATACATCCCCAGTCATACATGGGGAAAATCCCCTCCACCGGAGCCACAACCCTTTCCGCCGACATCCTACACAGCCTACTTATTTTTACCTTACCCAGATCCCTAACCATCACCACTGCCCTCAAAATAGTTTCACACTCCCTCAACTCCGTCCCAGAAAACATGCGTTTCAATTTATTGTGTACCTTAACCAACCCCCCCCCACTCACACCCTCCCTCATCACCTCCCTTTTAATGAAGATACATTTGACCCTCCTCTTTAAGTTCATTAAACCCAACCCCCCCTGACGCACAGGTAACATTACTACATCCCTTCTAAGCCAATCACAACCTGAACCCCACAAAAATTTAAAAACCCCTCTAAGTATAGTTGCAATTGCCGTCCCCGTTAAAGGGAACACGGCAGCCACATGCCAAACCTTGCTATACAATAAAACGTTAATTACAATGGCACGCTGCACAAGGGTCAAATGATAAGGCCGCAATGCTCCCAATCGACCCAGTATCCTTTCTACCAACCTGACCGAATTATTAACACGTGCAACCTCAAGATCATCTGCATAGATTAGACCACAAATTTTTAATGACATCACCCGCTTCTTTACGACTGCACTACCCCACTCGACCCTCTCCCCCCAAGTTCCTAACCCCATAACCATGGACTTCTCCGAATTTACCCTCATACCAGTTGCACATGCAAACGTGTCGACCACTCCATCTAAGGCGTTTATGGACATCCCCTCTCTAACCAATACAGTGGTATCATCTACATACCCTATGAGAACAGGCCAAACGCCCCCAGTACCCCCCCCAACCCCTTCACTAACGCCCATATGGCGCTCCACCATTCTATAAAAGGGGTCCTGTATGCATGCAAATAAAAGCTGTGACATAGGACACCCCTGTCTAAGACCTCTGCCCATTACAATCCTCCCCCCTAATCTTCCATTAATCTGTACTCTCACCATTGCCCCTCTATATAACGCCTCTACCCATCCCACTATTTCTTCCCCATAGCCCTGTTTCCTAAGGATAGCTCTCAACGCCTCTCGCTCCACCCTATCATAAGCTCCTTGCCAGTCTAGTGCAACCAACCCCCCCCCCCCTTCCCCCCCTTTTTCTTCCACGAAATCCCTTAAAAGACCATGTCCCACCCCCATAGACCTACCTGGCAACCCAAACTGGGTTTCCGATACAACCCTCCCTACAACACACTTGATCCTATTTCCTAAAATTTTTGCAAATAACTTATAATCCGCGCATAACAACGATATTGTTCTATAGTCCCTGAGCGAACGCTGTTCCTTACCCTTCGGTACCAAAACAACTACAGCTGTTGCCTGTCTTTCACCCAACCTTCCCCTTACCTTCATCAAGTTCAGTAACCTCACCAAAAAACCTTTTATTAACTCCCAATGCTGTTGATAAAACTCCGCCGGCAGTCCATCGATTCCCGGTGCTTTGCCCTTTCGCATGGCACTCAAAGCTCTCCATATTTCCCCCTCAGTTATGTCCCCCCCCAAAGCTTCCCTATCACTGTGTCCTAACCTACATGGCACACTTCCACACACCCTCTCTAAATCCCCTAATCCTACCCCTTCCTCCCGCCAATACTTTTCGTACCACGTATCCGCAAACAACCCCATCCCATCCGTAGTGTGGATAACCTGACCCGCCCTATACCCTCCCACCGACTCAAGAACCTCCAAACATGGAATAGCTGTTGCCTGCTGACGTTGTTTTTGTCTGCGCAACACACACGAAGACGGCCTATCTCCCCATAACACCTCCTCCACCCCCGCCATTACTCTCACCGCTTGGAACCGCTCGTCCTGAATTTCCCGCAACCGCTCTTTAAGTATCATAATGTTGTCCATCGGATAGACACCCTCTACTGTCCCTTTTACATAACAACCCCGTAACCTGTCCTCCAAATAATTAATCAACCCAAATTTTAAAGAATTAATCCTTTTCCCCTCCCTCACATAATAATGCCGAATCCGGTCCTTAGCCACACCATCCCACCACGTCACCACGTCCTCCACACCTTGTACCTCCTCAGTTAATCTCTCCCACAGCTCCGTAAAACCCCCCAACCCCTCCTCATCTTCCAACAGACTCGTATTTAATTTCCAATATCCCCTAGAGATACAAGCTAGAGAATCCCACTCTACTTCTGCGACAACCGCCCTATGATCTGAAAAAGCTAGTTCAATAGTACGGACAGACTTTGACAATACCTTATGAGATATATACAACCTGTCTAACCTAGCTGCGTAACCTCGCCTCACGAAAGTATGCTCCACCTCCCACGCTCCCCCACCTACCACATCCCTCAACTGAACGTCCACCAAAAGATTGCGTAATGCTGTCAACATATGCCCCGCCCCTCGTGGTTCCACATCCGCTCTCCTGATCACACAATTCCAGTCCCCACCTACGATGGCCACTTCAGGTAAACCACGGAAAGCAAAAACTAGATCATCACACACAAAATCCCTCTTTACTTTCATATCATTTTCAGCTGGTGCATACACACTTACAAAGGTTACCCTCTGCCCCATCCACCACCCATCCACACGCAACACCCTCCCCCCCCCACCCCCTTCACGTCTTTGCAACACAAACGGGCTCGCCTCCTTTATCAATAAACCCACACCACCTTTCAAACGTGCCGATGGCAGAGTCAACACCGTATACCCTTCCACCTCGAGCACTCTACCCTCCCTGAAATTATGCTCCTGTAGAAAGACTACGTCCACTCTGTATCGACGTAAGAGCATACGAAAGCATTCCCTCTTCACACCAGTACACAGTCCATTCACATTCACAGTCATGCACTTAAGGCCTTTCTAAAGCTTCCAACCCTTTCTCCTCTCACCCTTCCCAGGGCCTCTTGCCCCAGGGTCAACATGTGGTTTGTCACCATCCACCCCCCCCCCTTTTCGATGCCTCTTATCCTGGCTGTCACGAGAATATACATCCTTCCTCCCAGACCTCTGCGCGGGCGTCAGGACATCATCTGAGTCTGACGCAGCCGCCCTCTTCCTCGTGACACTCTCTACCGCCATACTGTCTTCCGAAGATTCCTCACAGTGAACATCAACCTCTACTGTGACCTGTCGCACAGAGCTCGGTGACTCCTCTCTGTGCCTGCAGTTGTCCTCCTTCCTTCTCGTGCCTGTCCCGCCACACTCTCCTTTCAACTCAGGCACCATTTCACGGACCAAGCCATTATCCTCGCCCGAAGAAGGTAAAGTTTTCAATACCTCGTCGAGCTCCTCCTCCAGCTCTTGCACCTCCTGCTGAATTAGCACTTCCTCCCCCGTCACCGGCAAAGTGGCCATTTTTGGCTCCACACAACTCGTGCCTCGCCCATCATGCACCACAAGAGACTCTTCTACAATTTCACTCCACAGACGGCCATCTCCTCGGTTTCCTTTGGAATTCTCCTCTACGACATCCACACCTGTAACTGGTGCTCCACCTGTTTGCGCCGGCGCCCTCCACTGCCTCCCACACGTCGCCGCCATATGGTCATACTCCCCACACAACCTGCATGTCCGTCGCTGCCCAGCATACGCCACTAGAATTTGGGTCCTAAACTCCGGCATCACGACGTATGACGGGATCGGGTGCCTCAGTGTCATTTTGAGGGAGAATGTACCCTCCGGACGTCCCATGTACGCACCTGCCGCCCACTTGCCTTGGGTTGCCAGATGCACGGTACCATAAGCTGCAAACACCTTCCGTAAGTCCTCCTCGTCAGCCTCGAAGGGGACATTTCGCAACTTCACCCACGTATAGTGGCGAGAGACGTCTATGAGTCGCACTTTGACAGCTGGAGTTACATCAATACTCACATGCTCAAATTTCGTCACTAACGACTCGTACACAGCCGTCGAATTTAACTTGACGAATAGACGATAGGCCCCATTCAGGGCCACACCATAAACCTCATCATCCTGCACTCCGTACGTTTCCCTGATGATTGCCGGAAGTAACACCTGCGCCGTAGAGGGGGAAATCGCCCCACGAAGCAGCTCAACGCCGACAGTGTTCACCCTACGTCGGATACTCAGCGCCATATTGTTGCTATGAGAGCTCTCCTGACAAACAGCAGAGGGGTCCTGTGCACAACCGCACTCTACCGCAGTCAGGCAGCTAATGATCCATATAGTGTATATCAATGGTTCATCCAAGTATTTCTCTGACTGTTTAAGTCGTGACAGTCAGTAGAAGATTTGTTGCCTTACGCGACTTCCACGTGTTAGAACTTTTTCCTCGCCTATTCTTCTTATACTCCTTGACTATAAGTCTTGGTATGGGGGAGTGTGAGGGAAAAGTTCAATAGATAGGAGTAGCGAGGGAGTATATAGTAACAATAGTTTCATTACCGGCTACTTGTTAGGGTAGGGTAAGTCCAGCTCCCGCTATTCCCCCCCTCCTTTTTCCCCCTCACCGAAAGTGATAGTTTAATTGCCGGCTGCTTGTTAAGGTAGGGTCAGTCTAGCTCCCGCTATCCCTTCCCCTCCCTCTATTCCCCCCCCCCGAAAGGTGACTTGTGGGGCTCCGGTCAAACAGTAAATCACTCGACTAACGTCCTGAGACGTCCCATGTTTAATCTACTTACCTGTTATGTAAGCCAGCACAGGACCTTTAATTATAAGGGAGCGCTCAGGTTCACGCGCGCGGAGCAAAAAAAAATTCGAAAGAATATGAAAATGGAGTTATTGTTACAAAAAAATAGCTGAACTTTCTGGCTACACTCTGGTATAATTATTATCCTTGTACGATGTTTCTAAAAGGAATTACAGCCATTTATAACAGGCATGGTGACAGCGCTGACGCGTCATATTGCGTAAGAAGCGCTGACGCGGCTTTGTTTACGTTTTTCCCCCTTGTTATTTTTATCGTTTTCTTATATCTTTATGTCTAATATAATACAAATTCACTGTCTGAGATCATGCCCGAGCGGGCGGAGCTAATATGGTCAAGTAACCAGTCAGGTACCCTGGGTATAGTACCCAAAATGGCCGACACCTCCAGCCAACAAAATATTCCATAAATATTCCATACCCACGCTAATATCAATTATAAGGCTTATTTATCTATCACAATTGATCTATTATGACATAATGCAATATAATAATAGCATATAAACATAAAAAGCACACCGTAAAAAATAATATATAGCATAATATGATGCCCAGGAGGGAAAAATTTCTATCGGTGTATCCCCTGAAGTTTCGTATATCTTACAAGTGATGAGAGAAAACGGATTTACAATGGTTAACTGTAATAAACACTCGTAGGTCACGCAAAAAGTGTAAAATAAAGCGAATTTTTCGGGGAAAAAAATTATTTCCCGGGCAGCTGGGGTGCCGCGCGCTTCGGCCTATAACTCGAAAGTAACTTATTTACCTATTTAGGGGAAATCCATCTTTATTTATGATTGAATTGACTTGATTTTCACAAACATAGGAGAATGATTGCTTTACAAGGTGGAGTGTACCTTTCTGAACTATCCCAAATATTTTTAGATTTATGTGGGCAACAAGACCGACATCTTCCAATATGTCAAAAAAGTTATGAAACTTATTTTTTTTTGCATGAAGATAAGGTTTATTTTAGAATAGGTACACTTACAGTGATGGAATTAGAGGTGTTCTATCAGCAGGAAGTGTCAGAGGGCCTGGGATCTTCAGTGAACTTGGCGTCCACCAGGACGTTGCCATGTCCCTAGGACAGCTCTCCATCGGGCTGCTAACGGAGCCACTGGCTTCTTGGACCTCTTGGGGAGGGTCGATGGTGCTCGTGCAAGCAGCAGATCCCGGGGCAACTTGCTGCTGTTTGCAATGGCTGTCTGCCGAGGAGAGACAGGCACCTAGCAACATCTGTTGTTGGGGCAATGGATGAATTCCCTACTATGTTTGTTAACTGCTCATTACTCTGTAATTTGCCTATGATTGTAATCATGTGATAACGTGTTTATCATTCATTACCTTTGAAACTTGTCATGATTTTGACCAGCTCTACCTGGAGCTCATTACCTTTGTAAATTCTCATGATTAATGTGTTTATGATTCATTACCTTTGCAATTATTCATGAGTGTGACCAGCTCTACCTGGAGCTCATTACCTTTGTAACTTGGTCATGATTATGACCAGATCTAGTTCATTACCTTTGTAACTTGCTCAGCTATCAAAACTTTGGAGTCCAGTCCCTGGACCAATTATGTACCTCTGTAATCTTTTGACTACCGCCCACAGGATGGGTATGGGGTGCATAATAAACATATTAAACTGAAACTGAACCAAGTACCACTGAGCAGGACTCCGCTGCCAAATGCAATTTTTCGTAAATTTTGCATATTTCATTTCGTTTTTGGCCGATATGATTGAAACTTCAGCACAGGATGTTTTATATAAGCTTCTAATAGTACACCAAAAATGAACGTAATCGGTTGAAAAATAAAGAAGTCGATATGTTTCACCTGACCGCCCCCTAACCCCTCATCATAGCAGTGGTAACGAACCTGTTTTCCTGTCATCTGAAGCAATTATTCACGGCTATACTCTGTGACGAACGACCCGGTGGTGGTCACCAACACCTGCTAACCCCCCCCCCCACCCACACACACACACATCTGCAACGGCTACGATTTCAACGACACGCAGTGTCACCAACACCTGACACCCCATTACCACGATATACCTATATTAGCGTTGAGTTCAAATGTAATTTTTTTCATTTTATTTTTCATTTTTCTTTCAGTTAGGATACCCATTCATGTTTTATTGTTTTACATTTTCCGTTTCTAAATAATTAAGTGTTTATCATTATCTGTTATTATTTCTTTTTCTATTCATTAATTTTCCTGGGGAGGAGCCAGCCTTGGTAACACTGAAGTTGTTACAGGGCTGAGTAAGCCTTCACAAACATATTTATGGCTACTTGTGTTCCAAATATTGAAATTAGATCAAACAAAACTGAACCTAAATCGATAAACAATTGATTGAAGTATCTGATAGGCTAAATCCCCAGGCCCTGATGAACTGTTAGCAAGGGTTTTAAAGGAATTTAAGGAGGAACTAAGCAAGCTTTTTGCTAGTCTCTTCAACGTATCACTACAAAATGGCAAAGTGAGAGATAGGTGGAAAATGATAAATGTGATACGTATCTAGAAAGCAGGAGACAGGTCCTTAGGTTCAAACTATAGACCAATAAGCCTAACCTCCATTATAGGAAAATTGATGGAATCAATATCTGTCGAGGCGATTGGAAGCCACCTTGAAAAACAAATTGAATAATGACTTTCAGCATGGTTTTACAAAGGGTCATTCCTGCCTTACGAATTTACTAACTTTTCTCACTAAGGTGTTTGAGGAGGCAGATCATGGTAATGAATATGATATTGTGTATATGGACTTCAGTAAGGCTTTTGATAGAGTTCCACTTCGGAGGTTTTGAGGAAAGTTGTTGCATATAGAATAGAAATTTTTTTTCCTGCATAGGGGCATGGCTGACAGATAGGCAACAGAGAGTTTGCATAAACAGAGAGAAATCAAAGTGGGGACGCATCACAAGCGGTGTTCCACGGGGGTCCGTGTTGACACTTTTGTTGTTCACAATTTACATAAGCGACAAAGATGAAAGAATGGATAGCAACAGAAGCACCAAAATTGGCTGTTGAATCAATTCTGACAACGACACTAGAGCACTGCAGGAAGATCTGAATAGATTGATGCAGTGGTCGGTGAAGTGGCAGATGCAGTTTAATATAGACAAATGCAAAGTTCTATGCACTGTAAAGGAGAATAACCATGACACTTATAAACTAAAGAATTTAGAACTCAATGTCACTGACTGGAAAAAAGATTTAGGAGTTGTGGTTAGGAGAAATCTAAAACCCAAACAACAGTGTGTAAGTGTTCACAATACAGTGAATTCTTGGAATTCACTGTATTGTGTGTAAGAATTCACAATACAGTGAATTCTTGGTTTTATATTAAGAACCGTAAATAACGAGAGTCATAGTTAGGCCTGATTTAGATTATTGCTGCACAGTTCTGGTCACTGTATTATGGAATGGATATAAATGCGCTGGAAAACGTACGATGTATCAAAAATCTTTCCTACTAGGATAGACTGAGGGCTCTGAATCTGCACCTTCTAGAAGGGTGGAGAAATAGGGGGGATATGATTGATGCGCATAAATGGATAACAAGAATAAAGAAAGGGGATGTAAAAAAACGTGTTAAAAGTATCTAACCAAGACAGGACTCGCAGCAATACGAATATAGGAAAGCACTGGTTTGGTAATAAGAGTTGTGGGATGAGTGGACAAACTCCCAAGTGATGTTGAAGCCAAAACGTTGTATACCATGGACCAGTAAGCTGTCTGCAGTCCTCCTCCTCTTTATTTTTTATGATTCTTCAATAAATAACCTAACTAGGAATACAGATTGTACAATAACTTCCAAGATAATCACATATAGAAAGTTTTTATATCTTCAGATTACTGTAACGTCTCTTTTAACCAACCATTTTTGTCTCAAACTGTTGCATAATAATCATTTTTACGCCATATAAAAAATCATTATTAATGGCTGAACTATCTACAAAACACCAAAGCAAAATCTACTCGAATTTTTGACACAAAATTGCATTTCGATGAATTTGAGAATTTACATAAACTTAGCTTAGAAAAATCGTGCAAATATTAATTAAGCAACAAAAAATCTCTTAAATTTTGGTCCATTTTTTTTCTGGTTTGAAGGTTAAAAAAAGTAATACATTAAGGTAAAGCGCCGTTTACCCAGCAAAGGATTGCGAGCTGTTGTAATAAGGGAAAAAAACAGTTATTAAATCTTACAGAAAAATAGTGCACGAGTCTGGCAACATTTGCGTGTAATCCGTTTGTTCGTACATTTTTCTAAGTACATTTTACAACTATTTTATCAGTATATCGATGACATCATCAAAAATGACGCACTGACACCAAACACGTTATTTTCCATACATTTGTATTTTTTACGAATATTTGAAGTTTTGTGTCATTGTTTAAAAAATAAACTAGACGGTGTCGTCTCAAGTTGCTGGAGGAAGAAAGACACTTCTGCTCTCAGTTACACATATGATCCCAGTGTTGTGTGTCGCTCGTCGCTCCTCATAACCTCCTAATTACATTGGCTAATGCGTTGTTTCCATCCTACATCATGCCACCAGTGAGGAAGGGATGCAGAGACGAGTAAAATTATGGGAAAATTGGCGTTTTATACTTGTGAAAGTAAGGATTACTTTAAAAAAAGGTCTTGATGTTCTCTTATTGGTAAAAATTTTCTTCGTTATTTATGAATAGATTTTTATGACTTAAAATTTTTATTCATGAATCATTGTTTTACGGCCCTTTAGAAGGAATTTGTAATAGTCTTCAAAAAAAGAAAAAAAGTTAATTTTTTTGTATATATATAACAGATGAACAGTTCATCTTTTACTAACAATTGTTCATGTAAAATCAGCTACATCTTAAACATTAACAATTTGGCAAAAAAAATTATCAGGGTGATGCTGTATCAAAAATCATTATTTTATTTATCTTCTTACTTTTGGGCAAACTTCATGAAACTTCTAATATACACGTTTTGTCAACTTCATACCTTACAGTTATAAAAAATAATTGAAATTGGGCTACTATTAAAAAAATCAAGTTGAATCCTTCTCCTTGACCGAAGGCTTAAGTCTCTCCTGCTAACTGGAGTCTAGTTTAGAAAGGCACGTAAGCAAACACTAGGACATGTTAGAATACGTTTCGGTCCAGGGACCTTGATCACCACTGTGATTACTTCTGTGATCAAGGTCCCAGGACCGAAAGGTGTTATAATATGTCCTAGTATTTGCTTACGTGTCTTTCTTAACTAACTTGTCGTATCCATTATGAAGGTTTATACCTAGAGTCTACCTGCAGGGTGTTCCGGGGGTCAACGCCTCTGTGACCCGGTCCTTGTTCATGGCTCCCAGTGGATCAAGGATTGATCAACCAAACTGTTACTGCTTACATGTATGCGCGGGGCCCCAACCCAACAAAATGTGATCAGTCACGAGGGAACCTTCACCAAATTCACATTAATAACAAAAACATAAGGTGGGACCAAGTAAACCAGGTCGTAAATGATGTAAACTCGTAAGATATCCTAAGCAACAAGGATCTAAATCTGTGTCTAGAACAAATTAACTCTGTGGCACACGAGGTATGCTCAAGGCATTTTCCTATATGGAAAAAGAAGAGAAGATATAAACTAGAGAAAGGCGCTCCCTATACAGAAGGCAAAGAATAGTCTAAAAGTGGCCAATATATTTGTAATACGAAGGGAGGCGCTGGTCAGAGAAATAGCAAACATCGAACTTAAGGTAAAGGAATCTTACAGGAGTCAAGAAACGCGGGAAGAGCTAAAAGCTATAAATGAAATTGAAAGAAACCCAAAATATTTCTTTTCTTATGCCAAATCAAAATTGAGAACAACATCCAGTACTGGGCCCTACTTTGACGAGCTGAGTCAAACACAAATGACAGCAAGGAAATGAGTGAGCTACTCAAGTCCCAATATGACTCGGTTTTTAGAGAGCCACGAACCAGACTGAGAGTCAGAGACCTAAATGAATTTTTTATGAGCGAGACAGAATTCGGTAGACTCAAACCCATCTGATATTATCCTGAAGCCAAATAACTCCGAAAAGGCGATGACATGCCCATGCACTCTGCCCCAGACTCATGGAACTCCGTGTTCATCAAGAACTAGAAGGAACCCCTATCATTAGCTTTTAACATCCTATGGAGAGGGAACATGGAGACGGGGAGCGTCCCACAGCTTCTGAAAACATCAGACAGCCTCGCTCCACAAATGGGGCAGTAAAGCAATTGCAAAAAAACTACAGACCGATAACATTAACATCCAATATCATAAAAATCTTTGAAAGGGTTCTAAGAAGCAAGATCGCCACTCATCTAGATACCCATCAATTACACAACCAAGGGCAACATGAAAATAGAGCAGGTCGCTCCTGCCTGTCCCAGCTACTGGACCGCCATGACAAGGTCCTGGATGCTCTAGAAGACAAACAAAATGCAGATGTAGTATACACAAACTTTGTCACACTGTCAAGGCTTTTGCAATGTTGTAATTGCGCACAAAATGTCTGATAAAGGAATAACAGGAAAAGTTGGTAGATGGATCTATAATTTCCTAACAAATAGAGCACAACGAATACTAGTAAACAGGGTAAAGTCTGAGGTGGCTGCTGTGAAAGGCTCAGTTCCACAAGGCACAGTACTCGCTCCCATCCTGTTCCTCATCCTCATATCTGACTGACAGGGGCATCAGCCACAGTACCGTGTCTTCCTTTGCAGATGACACCCGAATTTGCATGACGGTGTCCTCCACTGAAGACACTGCAAGACTCTAGGTGGACATCAACCAAATCTTTAAATGGGTTGCAGAAAACAATGTGTAGTCCGATGATTAGAAATTTCAATTACTTCGATATGGAAAACGTGAGGATTATTATTATTAAAGATTCGCCGGTATTCTCCCGGCCCGGGCCTTTTCCAAGTGGTGGCCCGGCCTTGGTTCCCTGTCTAGGGAGTGTCTGAGACCTAAGTCTCCCATGAGGAGGCACAAGTACCCCCTCATCTTTGGGACCAACTATCCCCAGGCCTAGCCACAAGCTAGACCTCTCTGGTCTGCCATCCCCGCCCCAAGGGGGCTAATGGGAATGGCAGTCTTGTGAGCTGCAAGCTCGGGCTCAGGCACCTACCCTACCCTAGAAGGGCTGGGCATGGTGTCGATGAACGTGAGGAAATTAAAACTTTATAGGAGTATAAAACAAATTCCAACCAGACAATAAACCCATAAACTAATGGAAATAACAAATCTGATTCTCTTAAAATGTCCAAATGTAATGTGTAACTGCATTTGAAATTTTAGCCGCACTCGTCACTAAACTTTTCATTGATGTACAGGGAACTGGAACTATACAAAACTGCGATAACTTTCTCGGATCACTAAATGACCGAAATACATCTACATATTACACCTAGTAGTAAATCACTTCGTGGGTTTTAATTGACAGTCGTGGAGATCATATTAGAGGTGGTAAAGTATATTAGAATTTGACTTTGAAATATGACTATTTATCAGTAATAAAATGATAAGTGTAATGATAATAAATAAAAATAATGATAATACTAATAACAAAATGAAAACATTAATAATCATTATTATTTCAGTTAAAATAATCATATTAGTTTGATGAACAAACATTTTTTTTAAATATTTATGTTATATTAGAGAATTATTATAGCCAAACACCTTCTTGAAAGCTTCTATCAACAACAATGTAAGTAAAAAGTTACGTTTTGGGATAAAAAGATTAATTTTATATAAGATTTTAATACAAATATTTTCCTCATTGAGGATGTGTATATAGAGGTGCTAAATCTGGTACGAAAAATTTAAATTTCATATAATTTTAATGTACTCGAGCAGGATGTCCGGGTACATCCAGTATCGCATTTTTCGTCCCTGGCTACACAGTGACATCATGTACAAACTTCTGGGACCTGCCAAGGAGTCTGATGCTTGTCTCAAAATTCTCCACCACATGTCCAACACCACCATCAAGGAGAAGAAGCAAAATAAAAACAAGAATAAATCAATTATTAATGAGGAAGAAACATTGGGTAAGTTATAGAGAGGAATTTGTTATATTATTGTTATTATTATTATTAGAGTTCGATTATTTGTTTGGTTTTAAATCATGTATTTGTCTGAGCAGCTTATCACTCGAGACCTGTGAGGGTGCATCACTTATTGTCGTCCTGACCTGTACAATGTTTTATTTCTGAAATATCTCTTATATCTTCCCATCTTATTCCTAATGTTACCTCTATGAACCTCGGATCCCAGGCCACTTTAACTACACACTCTCTTTTGGCTTTTTTTATTCCTTTTTTATAACTGAATATATTCATTTCGTAAGTTCCTCTCTCATCTTTTGATTCGCCTGATTATCCATTTAGGGCCATTTTTGTTTTATCTATCGTCCTTATTTCAAAAAAAGAATTGTCTGGGCAGCTTGAACTATGTTGGGAAAATGATCATACTGGCAACCTTCAACACCTATCTTCCCCACAGGATAATGACCTGTCATGTTACAACAGGTCACTCCGCCCAGATAATTCCTGAGTCCTATGAAATCGGCCAGGCGAAACTCAGGGACACTGACTTGGTTTTTGTTAAGGTAATTCCATGTATATTGAAACTGAGTGATTTGTGATCGCTTTCAAAGCTCATCATTAATCTCAAAATTAATGATTATCGATTCCTTCTTGATAAGAACACGTCAGTCAGATTATATCCTCTGGTATCACTATGATCCCGCCTCCGTCTGCTTCAAGTCACCTCACTACAGTATATAAGCCACGTCTACGGCCCTATGCTGTACATTCTACAAGATTGATGGACTGAACACATCGACTCCAGGCTGAGGGACTGATTACCTCATACTCCTCCTCTCCTTACGCCTTCCTCTTTGTATTGGACTGATGAAGCCACTGTGTGGCGAAACGTTTCCTGAATAAAGATTCCCATATGCTGCATAAGTGTCTCAATCTTCAACTTGTCGGTTTTTCAAACCATTCATCACAACTGTCAGACACTGCAGCATCATGGGATCTTCTTACAAAGAATTCTTCAACGCTTGTTCAACCTTTGGACAAAGACCTACTTCGACTAGTGGATGGTACCACTATGATCCCGCCTCCGTCTGCTTCAAGTCACCTCACTACAGTATATAAGCCACGTCTACGGCCCTATGCTGTACATTCTACAAGATTGATGGACTGAACACATCGACTCCAGGCTGAGGGACTGATTACCTCATACTCCTCCTCTCCTTACGCCTTCCTCTTTGTATTGGACTGATGAAGCCACTGTGTGGCGAAACGTTTCCTGAATAAAGATTCCCATATGCTGCATAAGTGTCTCAATCTTCAACTTGTCGGTTTTTCAAACCATTCATCACAACTGTCAGACACTGCAGCATCATGGGATCTTCTTACAAAGAATTCTTCAACGCTTGTTCAACCTTTGGACAAAGACCTACTTCGACTAGTGGATGGTACCACTATGATCCCGCCTCCGTCTGCTTCAAGTCACCTCACTACAGTATATAAGCCACGTCTACGGCCCTATGCTGTACATTCTACAAGATTGATGGACTGAACACATCGACTCCAGGCTGAGGGACTGATTACCTCATACTCCTCCTCTCCTTACGCCTTCCTCTTTGTATTGGACTGATGAAGCCACTGTGTGGCGAAACGTTTCCTGAATAAAGATTCCCATATGCTGCATAAGTGTCTCAATCTTCAACTTGTCGGTTTTTCAAACCATTCATCACAACTGTCAGACACTGCAGCATCATGGGATCTTCTTACAAAGAATTCTTCAACGCTTGTTCAACCTTTGGACAAAGACCTACTTCGACTAGTGGATGGTACCACTATGATCCCGCCTCCGTCTGCTTCAAGTCACCTCACTACAGTATATAAGCCACGTCTACGGCCCTATGCTGTACATTCTACAAGATTGATGGACTGAACACATCGACTCCAGGCTGAGGGACTGATTACCTCATACTCCTCCTCTCCTTACGCCTTCCTCTTTGTATTGGACTGATGAAGCCACTGTGTGGCGAAACGTTTCCTGAATAAAGATTCCCATATGCTGCATAAGTGTCTCAATCTTCAACTTGTCGGTTTTTCAAACCTTTCATCAGGAACCTCCATTGTTGTGCAGACAACATCACTTGCCTATTTGTGGTTAATTTTGGTTAGTGTCTAAAGTCTCAGTGTCTCGCCCTGCTGGTTGTATGCTATACCATCACTCTCTCCCTATTTCAGTACCAGGAAATAGATAGTGGTAACCCTGATAATATTTAGTAAATTATCTAAATATCTCCAGGTGAACTCCAGAAGAGTTGTGTAGCCTAGTTAACCCCCCCCCTCTGACAGCGACAAGGTACTAAACAAGTACGCACATACAAACACACGTGTGCACCAGTAAACAAGTACGCACATACAAACACACGTGTGCACCCGTAATTATTATTATAATAAACATTAGTATATATTAATAAGGAATTGAGTGAGAAAAAATAATCCTATAATCTTCAAAAAGTAAAGTAGCCTAGTGTGCGGAGATCTGGGCCGGGAGAGTACCGGTGAACCAAGAACAACGAAGATCTGGGCCGGGAGAGTACCGGTGAACCAAGAACAACGAAGATCTGGGCCGGGAGAGTACCGGTGAACCAAGAACAACGAAGATCTGGGCCGGGAGAGTACCGGTGAACCAAGAACAACGAAGATCTGGGCCGGGAGAGTACCGGTGAACCAAGAACAACGAAGATCTGGGCCGGGAGAGTACCGGTGAGCCAAGAACAACAAAGATCTGGGCCGGGAGAGTACCGGCGAACCAAGAACAACAAAGATCTGGGCCGGGAGAGTACCGGTGAACCAAGAACAACAAAGATCTGGGCCGGGAGAGTACCGGTGAACCAAGAACAACAAAGATCTGGGCCGGGAGAGTACCGGTGAACCAAGAACAACAAAGATCTGGGCCGGGAGAGTACCGGTGAACCAAGAACAACGAAGATCTGGGCCGGGAGAGTACCGGTGAACCAACAACAATAACAAATAGTGTTAACGTGAACCCCCCCCCTCTTTTTCAAAGAACGACAAGCTAGTAAACACACACACACACAAACACAAGTGTACACACAAACACAAGTGTACACAATTAATATTATATAGTATATATTAGTGTATATTAATAAGGAATTGATTGTGAAAAAATTTTTTATAATCTTCAAAAGAGTAGCGTAGCCTAGTGTGCGCACGCACACCCATACACCCACACACACACACACACACACACACACACACACACACACCCACACACACACATACACCCATACACCCACACACACACCCACACACCCACCCACACACACCCACACACACCCACACACACCCACACACACCCACACCCACCCACACACACACCCCCACACACACCCACACACTGACCCAGACACACCCACAAACACACACCCAGACACACACACCAGCACAGGTCACACACACACAGAACACAACAACACACACACACTATTCTCAGAACCATACACTACACACACACATCCCATCACACATACACACACACACAGCCTCCACCCAACACCGAGCTATAGAATCCCACAGTATGCCACCAGGTCTCCCACCCTCACAGGCCCCCCAAACCACAGTGTTGGAAAGGAAACTGAAGGTATGGTACACAAACGCTGATGGAATAACAAATAAGTGGGAGGAGTGGCATGAAAGAGTCAAAGAAGCATCACCGGACATCATAGCTCTCACAGAAACCAAGCTTACAGGTATGATAACAGATGCCATCTTTCCAACGGGATACCAAATCCTGAGGAAAGACAGAGGGAACAGGGGGGGTGGAGGAGTGGCGTTGCTGATCAAAAATCGCTGGAATTTTGATGAGCTGGAGAGAGGAGACAGCGGAGAAGAAAGTGATTACATAGCGGGAACACTTCACTCTGGAGGTCCCAAGGTGGTAATAGCAGTGATGTATAACCCACCACAGAACAGCAGGAGGCCAAGGCAAGAGTACGACGAGAGCAATAGAGCGATGGTTGACACACTGGCTAGAGTGGCCAGAAGAGCTCATGCATGCAGGGCAAAGCTCCTGATCATGGGTGACTTTAACCACAAGGAGATCGATTGGGAGAACTTGGACCCACATGGGGGCCAAGATACATGGAGGGCTAAGATGATGGAGGTGGTACTGGAAAACTTCATGTGCCAACACGTAAGGGACACTACAAGAGAGAGAGGAGAGGATGAACCAGCAAGGCTGGACTTAGTATTCACCTTGAGTAGTGCAGATATCGAGGACATCACATATGAAAGACCCCTTGGGGCCAGTGACCATGTGGTTTTAAGCTTCGAATACACAGTAGAGCTACAAGTGGAGGGAGAAGCAGGAAGGCCAGGACGAATGAAGCCAAACTACAAGAAAGGGGACTACACAGGAATGAGGAACTACCTGAACGGGGTTCAGTGGGACAGAGAACTGGCAGGGAAGCCAGTTAATGAGATGATGGAATATGTAGCAACAAAATGCAAGGAGGCTGAGGAGAGGTTTGTACCCAAGGGTAACAGGAATAATGAAAAAGCCAGGATGAGCCCATGGTTTACCCAAAGGTGCAGGGAGGCAAAAACCAAGTGTGCTAGGGAATGGAAGAAATATAGAAGGCAAAGGACCCAGGAGAATAAGGAGAACAGTCGTAGAGCCAGAAACGAATATGCACAGATAAGAAGGGAGGCCCAAAGACAATATGAAAATGACATAGCAGCGAAAGCCAAATCTGACCCGAAACTGTTGTACAGCCACATCAGGAGGAAAACAACAGTCAAGGACCAGGTAATCAGGCTAAGGAAGGAAGGAGGAGAGACAACAAGAAATGACCGTGAAGTATGTGAAGAACTCAACAAGAGATTCAAAGAAGTGTTCACAGAGGAGACAGAAGGGACTCCAGAAAGACGGAGAGGTGGGGCACACCACCAAGTGCTGGACACAGTGCACACAACCGAGGAAGAAGTGAAGAGGCTTCTGAGTGAGCTAGATACCTCAAAGGCAATGGGGCCAGATAACATCTCCCCATGGGTATTGAGAGAGGGAGCAGAGGCGCTATGTGTACCCCTAACAACAATATTCAATACATCTATCGAAACAGGGAGATTGCCTGAGGCATGGAAGACAGCAAATGTAGTCCCAATCTTTAAAAAAGGAGACAGACATGAAGCATTAAACTACAGACCAGTGTCACTGACATGTATAGTATGCAAAATCATGGAGAAGATTATCAGGAGAAGAGTGGTGGAACACCTAGAAAGGAATGATCTCATCAACAGCAGCCAACATGGTTTCAGGGACGGGAAATCCTGTGTCACAAACCTACTGGAGTTCTATGACATGGTGACAGCAGTAAGACAAGAGAGAGAGGGGTGGGTGGATTGCATTTTCTTGGACTGCAAGAAGGCGTTTGACACAGTTCCACACAAGAGATTGGTGCAAAAACTGGAGGACCAAGCAGGGATAACAGGGAAGGCACTACAATGGATCAGGGAATACTTGTCAGGAAGACAGCAGCGAGTCATGGTACGTGGCGAGGTGTCAGAGTGGGCACCTGTGACCAGCGGGGTCCCGCAGGGGTCAGTCCTAGGACCAGTGCTGTTTCTGGTATTTGTGAACGACATGACGGAAGGAATAGACTCTGAGGTGTCCCTGTTTGCAGATGACGTGAAGTTGATGAGAAGAATTCACTCGATCGAAGACCAGGCAGAACTACAAAGGGATCTGGACAGGCTGCAGACCTGGTCCAGCAATTGGCTCCTGGAGTTCAATCCCACCAAGTGCAAAGTCATGAAGATTGGGGAAGGGCAAAGAAGGCCGCAGACGGAGTACAGTCTAGGGGGTCAGAGACTACAAACCTCACTCAAGGAAAAAGATCTTGGGGTGAGTATAACACCAGGCACATCTCCTGAAGCGCACATCAACCAAATAACTGCTGCAGCATATGGGCGCCTAGCAAACCTCAGAACAGCATTCCGACATCTTAATAAGGAATCATTCAGGACCCTGTACACCGTGTACGTTAGGCCCATATTGGAGTATGCGGCACCAGTTTGGAACCCACACCTAGCCAAGCACGTGAAGAAACTAGAGAAAGTGCAAAGGTTTGCAACAAGACTAGTCCCAGAGCTAAGAGGTATGTCCTACGAGGAGAGGTTAAGGGAAATCAACCTGACGACACTGGAGGACAGGAGAGATAGGGGGGACATGATAACGACATACAAAATACTGAGAGGAATTGACAAGGTGGACAAAGACAGGATGTTCCAGAGATTGGACACAGTAACAAGGGGACACAGTTGGAAGCTGAAGACACAGATGAATCACAGGGATGTTAGGAAGTATTTCTTCAGCCACAGAGTAGTCAGTAAGTGGAATAGTTTGGGAAGCGATGTAGTGGAGGCAGGATCCATACATAGCTTTAAGCAGAGGTATGATAAAGCTCACGGCTCAGGGAGAGTGACCTAGTAGCGATCAGTGAAGAGGCGGGGCCAGGAGCTCGGACTCGACCCCCGCAACCTCAACTAGGTGAGTACAACTAGGTGAGTACACACACACACACACACACACACACACACACACACACACACACACACACACACACACACACACACACACACAACACACACACACACACACACACACACACACACACACACACACACACACACACACACACACACACACACACACACACACACACACACACACACACACACACACACACACACACACACACACATTGCCAGACTCACACATACACTCCCCCCCTCCCCCACCGACATCTCACTCCTTCACCTGATCCCTCCCCTCCCTCTTTCACCCTCCCCCTCCCCACCTCTCCCTCCTTCCCCCTCTCCCTCATCCACTCACCCACTTGCTTCACTCTCCTTCCCACTCCCCCTCCCCACTACTCTCCCACATAGCCACAGTTCCTCCTCTACCTCCCCCCCCCCCCACAATCTGACATACACAATACTAACCTAACATACAGAATTACATAGGTTTCCCACTCTGAGGCAATCAGGATAAAACAAAAATGGGTTGCCAGAGAGCAACAAGAAAAACCAAGGGACAGGAGGAGGAAACTGCAAAGGAAGATTGGGCAGCAGAGCTCACAAAAAGGGAACATGAATGGGAAAAGAAACTAGAAGAACTTAGCATGAGAATGGAAGAGAGGATAGACATGGAAAGCAGGAAGTGGGAGGTGCAAGTCAAAGCAGCAGAGGCCAGGATACAGAGTTTAGAAGAGGAACTGAAAAATCTGAAACAGCCTAAAGAACTAAAGAACATTTTGGGATTGACAACAGAGACTGCTACCTCAGTCACAAATAAGGGGACTGTAGGGAAAGAAGGAGCAAAACTGCATGTAGAAGCTCAATCAGTGGAGACTGTAGTAAATGAAAGAGCTAAGCTATATGTGGAGGCCCTAACAGACCACAGCAGAGCCCAGGGAAAGCCGAGAAGGGAAAATGACAGGCCACTGAGCCCAAGTACATTAGCTAGTGAAACTGAAGAAAGGAAAGCTGCAATGGAGGAAATCAAATTGAATGAGGGGATACACAGGGATATGCAGTGGGAGAATGAAAGGGTGAGGTCAGTCTTTGTGTATGGGCTCCAGGAAGTTGAAGGGGAAACATATGAAGCAAGAAAACAAGGGGAAAAAAAAGCAATTGAAAGCATCATGAAAGCAATAGGAGAAGACGACATGACCCAGCTGGAAAATTTTCGGAGAATAGGGGGGTTTGTAAAAAAAAGAACCCGGCCAGTGAAAGTGACCTTCAAGGCAGAATCGACTCGGAACAGGATCCTGCAGGAGAAAGCACGATTAAGGGACATGCCGGCATACAGGAAGGTGTATCTCGACCGCGACAGAACACAAGCAGAAAGGCAGAAACAGAGAGAGATGGTACAAAGGCGAAAGGAGGAAAGAGAGGGGATGGAGAAGACAGACAGGAGATCCCAGACACAGGAAGATCAAATACAGCCTCCCTCACAACTTCCTATAGAAGCCTCCCAACCAGGTCAACCCCAGTGCAACCAAACACTCTAAACCAAAACACCCATGCCACATCCAATGCCCCCACCCACTGCATTACAAACTCCACCCCCACAGCAACCACCCATAGTTCCTTATCAGGTCTCCCACTTCCCCAACCCCAATACACCTCCCAGACCACAATCTTAGAAAAGAAGTTGAAGGTGTGGTATACAAATGCAGATGGAATAACAAATAAGTATGAGGAGTGGCACGAAAGAATCAAGGAGACATCCCCAGACATAATAGCACTCACAGAAACAAAACTCACCAGAATAATAACAGATTCAATCTTTCCATCCGGATATCAAATCCTCAGGAAAGACAGAGGGAGGAGAGGGGGAGGAGGAGTTGCACTGCTCATTAAAAACCAGTGGGGGTTTGAGAAAATGGAAGGAATGGATGGCACGGGCGAAAGGGACTACTTAGTAGGAACAATCCAGTCTGAGGGACATAAGGTGATAATTGCAGTAATGTACAACCCACCACAGAACTGCAGGAGGCCAAGAGAAGAATACGATGAGAGCAACAGAGCAATGGTCGACACACTAGCCGAGGTGGCCAGGAGAGCACACATGGGGGGAGCAAAGTTACTAGTTATGGGTGATTTCAATCACAAGGAGATTGACTGGGAAAACCTGGAGCCCCATGGGGGTCCCGAAACATGGAGAGCCAAGATGATGGATGTGGTACTGGAAAACCTCATGCATCAACATGTTAGAGACACTACCAGAGAGAGAGGAGAGGATGAACCAGCAAGACTGGACCTTGTATTCACCTTGAGTAGTTCTGACATCGAGGATATCATGTATGAAAGGCCCCTGGGAGCTAGTGATCATGTGGTTCTGTGCTTCGACTACATAGTTGAGCTCCAAGTGGAGAGAGCAGCAGGAATAGGGTGGGAAAAACCAAACTACAAAAGGGGGAACTACTCAGGCTTGAGGAACTTCTTTCAAGACATTCAGTGGGAGAGGGAACTGACAGGAAAACCAGTACAAGAAATGATGGACTATGTGGCAACAAAATGCAAGGAGGCAGAGGAGAGGTTTGTTCCCAAGGGAAACAGAAATAATGGGAAGAACAGAACGAGTCCTTGGTTCACCCAAAGGTGTAGGGAGGCAAAAACTAGGTGTACTAGAGAATGGAAAAGGTACAGAAGACAGAGAACTCAGGAAAATAAAGAGATTAGCCGAAGAGCCAGAAACGAATATGCACAGATAAGAAGGGAGGCTCAGCGGCAATACGAAAATGACATAGCATCGAAAGTCAAGACTGACCCGAAGCTGTTGTACAGCCACATCAGGAGGAAAACAACAGTCAAGGACCAGGTAATCAGACTGAGGAAGGGTGATGGGGAATTCACAAGAAACGACCGGGAGGTATGTCAGGAGCTCAACACAAGATTTAAAGAAGTATTTACAGTGGAAACCAGTAGGACTCCAGGAAATCAGAGCAGGGGGGTGCACCAGCAAGTGCTGGATGAGGTACATATAACCAAGGAGGAGGTGAAGAAGCTGCTATGCGAACTTGACACCTCAAAGGCGGTGGGACCAGACAACATCTCTCCGTGGGTCCTTAAAGAGGGAGCAGAGACATTGTGTGTACCATTAACAAAGATCTTCAACACATCATTTGAAACTGGGCAACTCCCCGAGGTATGGAAGATGGCAAATGTAGTCCCAATTTTTAAAAAGGGAGACAGACATGAGGCACTAAACTACAGACCTGTATCACTAACGTGTATAGTATGCAAGGTCATGGAGAAGATCATCAGGAGGAGAGTGGTGGAGCACCTGGAAAGAAACAAGTGTATAATTGACAACCAGCATGGTTTCAGGGAGGGAAAATCCTGTGTCACAAACCTACTAGAGTTTTATGACAAGGTGACAGAAGTAAGACAAGAGAGAGAGGGGTGGATCGACTGCATTTTTTTGGACTGCAAGAAGGCCTTCGACACAGTTCCTCACAAGAGGTTACTGCAAAAGCTAGAGGATCAGGCACACATAACAGGAAAGGCACTGCAATGGATAAGAGAATACCTTACAGGGAGGCAACAACGAGTCATGGTACGTGACGAGGTGTCAAAGTGGGCGCCTGTGACAAGCGGGGTTCCACAGGGGTCAGTCCTAGGACCTGTGCTGTTCTTGGTATATGTGAATGACATAACGGAAGGGATAGACTCAGAAGTGTCCTTGTTTGCGGACGATGTGAAGTTAATGAGAAGAATCAAATCGGATGAGGATCAGGCAGGACTACAAAGAGACCTGGACAGGCTACAAGCCTGGTCCAGCAACTGGCTCCTTGAGTTTAACCCTGCCAAATGCAAAGTCATGAAGATTGGGGAAGGGCAAAGAAGACCGCAGACACAATATAGTTTAGATGGCCAAAGTCTGCAAACCTCACTCAAGGAAAAAGATCTGGGGGTGAGTATAACACCGAGCATATCTCCTGAGGCGCACATCAATCAGATAACTGCTGCAGCATACGGGCGCCTGGCAAACCTACGGATAGCGTTCCGATACCTCAGTAAGGAGTCGTTCAAGACTCTGTATACCATTTACGTCAGGCCCATACTGGAGTATGCAGCACCAGTTTGGAATCCACACCTAGTCAAGCACGTCAAGAAATTAGAGAAAGTGCAAAGGTTTGCAACAAGACTAGTCCCAGAGCTACGGGGATTGTCCTACGAAGAAAGGTTGAGGGAAATCGGCCTGACGACACTGGAGGCCAGGAGGGTCAGGGGAGACATGATAACGACATATAAAATACTGCGCGGAATAGACGAGGTGGACAAAGACGGGATGTTCCAGAGATGGGACACAGACACAAGAGGTCACAATTGGAAGTTGAAGACTCAGATGAATCAAAGGGATGTTAGGAAGTATTTCTTCAGTCATAGAGTAGTCAAGCCGTGGAATAGCCTAGAAAGTGAAGTAGTGGAGGCGGGAACCATACATAGTTTTAAGGCGAGGTATGATAAAGCTCATGGAGCAGGGAGAGAGAGGACCTAGTAGCAATCAGTGAAGAGGCGGGGCCAGGAGCTATGACTCGACCCCTGCAACCACAAATAGGTGAGTACAAATAGGTGAGTACACACGTAGCCCTTAGTAAGTTATTTAAAAATCTCCAGAAGAGTTGTGTAGCCTAGTAACCTTCCCCCTTTCTCAAAGAACAAGCTCGTAAACCCGCATGCACGCATGCACACACTCACGCACACAAACACACGTGTATGCCAGCAGGTATTATAGTAGTAAATATTAGTATATATTAATAAGGAACAGAGTGAGAAATAATTCTATAATCTTCAAAAGAGTAGCGTAGCCTAGCGTGATAAAGTGACCACCCTCTTTTTCTCAAAGACAAAGACAAGCACGTAAACGAAAACAAACACACACACACACACACACAATTTTACACAAAGCTGAAGGATCTAGAGCATCCTAACAGGATGAACAAAAATGGGATCTGAAAAGGGAAGACGTAGAGACACGGGAACTGAGGATGGCTGGTCTGAAAAGGTATGGGAAAAAAGGCTCAAGAACTGGATCAAGAATAGGAAAATGGTTAAAAGAGCTTTGCAAACATGTTAGCGAAGCTGTCTGCAGAGAGAAAGAAGTGGGAATCATGAGCTGTAGCTGCTGGGGTAAAGGCACAGAGACTGTAGGAAGAAGAGGATGTGCTGAAGTACTGTGTATTTAGTGCTGAAGCAGGATATAATGAGGTCCAAAAGAAGCAAGGTGACTGCAATGAATTCATCAGCAGGCAGTAATGGCACTGAAGGAAAAGATGGAGCTAAGAAATCCCTCGCAGATGTAATATCAGGCTATCAGGGTGTCCCAGAGATAAGGGAAACAACAAAGGAGATGCTTAAATCAGATCCAGAGATATGGAGGGAAAAGAAATGGGAACAAGAGATGTAGACTGCAAGCCTACATGCTTAGTTCCCATAGTTCCCACCAGGGGACATGTCTCTGGGTGAGTATGATCAGACCTGCCTCTCCCTCGCTCAGCGTCCAGGCATCCTAGAGTCAACACAAGGCCTACTCCTCTCTCCCTCATGGGTATGGCCCTCCCCAGGGGCCCAGGGCAACTAAAACATAGGTAGTAGGTTGGTAGACAGCAACCACCCAGGGAAGTACTACCGTCCTGCCAGATGACTGTGAAACAGAAACCTGTAACTGTTTTGCATGATGGTAGGATTGCTGGTTTCTTTTTCTGTCTCATAAACACGCTAGATAACAGGGATATCTTGCTACTCCTACTTACACTTTGGTCACACTTCACAGACACGCACATGCATATATATATACATACATCTAGGTTTTTCTCCTTTTTCTAAATAGCTCTTGTTCTTCTTTATTTCTTCTATTGTCCATGGGGAAGTGGAAAAGAATCTTTCCTCCGTAAGCCATGCGTGTCGTATGAGGCGACTAAAATGCCGGGAGCAATGGGCTAGTAACCCCTTCTCCTGTAGACACTTACTAAAAAAGAGAAGAAGAAAAACTTTATAAAACTGGGATGCTTAAATGTGCGTGGATGTAGTGCGGATGACAAGAAACAGATGATTGCTGATGTTATGAATGAAAAGAAGTTGGATGTCCTGGCCCTAAGCGAAACAAAGCTGAAGGGGGTAGGAGAGTTTCAGTGGGGGGAAATAAATGGGATTAAATCTGGAGTATCTGAGAGAGTTAGAGCAAAGGAAGGGGTAGCAGTAATGTTAAATGATCAGTTATGGAAGGAGAAAAGAGAATATGAATGTGTAAATTCAAGAATTATGTGGATTAAAGTAAAGGTTGGATGCGAGAAGTGGGTCATAATAAGCGTGTATGCACCTGGAGAAGAGAGGAATGCAGAGGAGAGAGAGAGATTTTGGGAGATGTTAAGTGAATGTATAGGAGCCTTTGAACCAAGTGAGAGAGTAATTGTGGTAGGGGACCTGAATGCTAAAGTAGGAGAAACTTTTAGAGAGGGTGTGGTAGGTAAGTTTGGGGTGCCAGGTGTAAATGATAATGGGAGCCCTTTGATTGAACTTTGTATAGAAAGGGGTTTAGTTATAGGTAATACATATTTTAAGAAAAAGAGGATAAATAAGTATACAAGATATGATGTAGGGCGAAATGACAGTAGTTTGTTGGATTATGTATTGGTAGATAAAAGACTGTTGAGTAGACTTCAGGATGTACATGTTTATAGAGGGGCCACAGATATATCAGATCACTTTCTAGTTGTAGCTACACTGAGAGTAAAAGGTAGATGGGATACAAGGAGAATAGAAGCATCAGGGAAGAGAGAGGTGAAGGTTTATAAACTAAAAGAGGAGGCAGTTAGGGTAAGATATAAACAGCTATTGGAGGATAGATGGGCTAATGAGAGCATAGGCAATGGGGTCGAAGAGGTATGGGGTAGGTTTAAAAATGTAGTGTTAGAGTGTTCAGCAGAAGTTTGTGGTTACAGGAAAGTGGGTGCGGGAGGGAAGAGGAGCGATTGGTGGAATGATGATGTAAAGAGAGTAGTAAGGGAGAAAAAGTTAGCATATGAGAAGTTTTTACAAAGTAGAAGTGATGCAAGGAGGGAAGAGTATATGGAGAAAAAGAGAGAGGTTAAGAGAGTGGTGAAGCAATGTAAAAAGAGAGCAAATGAGAGAGTGGGTGAGATGTTATCAACAAATTTTGTTGAAAATAAGAAAAAGTTTTGGAGTGAGATTAACAAGTTAAGAAAGCCTAGAGAACAAATGGATTTGTCAGTTAAAAATAGGAGAGGAGAGTTATTAAATGGAGAGTTAGAGGTATTGGGAAGATGGAGGGAATATTTTGAGGAATTGTTAAATGTTGATGAAGATAGGGAAGCTGTGATTTCGTGTATAGGACAAGGAGGAATAACATCTTGTAGGAGTGAGGAAGAGCCAGTTGTGAGTGTGGGGGAAGTTCGTGAGGCAGTAGGTAAAATGAAAGGGGGTAAGGCAGCCGGGATTGATGGGATAAAGATAGAAATGTTAAAAGCAGGTGGGGATATAGTTTTGGAGTGGTTGGTGCAATTATTTAATAAATGTATGGAAGAGGGTAAGGTACCTAGGGATTGGCAGAGAGCATGCATAGTTCCTTTGTATAAAGGCAAAGGGGATAAAAGAGAGTGCAAAAATTATAGGGGGATAAGTCTGCTGAGTATACCTGGTAAAGTGTATGGTAGAGTTATTATTGAAAGAATTAAGAGTAAGACGGAGAATAGGATAGCAGATGAACAAGGAGGCTTTAGGAAAGGTAGGGGGTGTGTGGACCAGGTGTTTACAGTGAAACATATAAGTGAACAGTATTTAGATAAGGCTAAAGAGGTCTTTGTGGCATTTATGGATTTGGAAAAGGCGTATGACAGGGTGGATAGGGGGGCAATGTGGCAGATGTTGCAAGTGTATGGTGTAGGAGGTAGGTTACTGAAAGCAGTGAAGAGTTTTTACGAGGATAGTGAGGCTCAAGTTAGAGTATGTAGGAAAGAGGGAAATTATTTCCCAGTAAAAGTAGGCCTTAGACAAGGATGTGTGATGTCACCGTGGTTGTTTAATATATTTATAGATGGGGTTGTAAGAGAAGTAAATGCGAGGGTCTTGACAAGAGGCGTGGAGTTAAAAGATAAAGAATCACACACAAAGTGGGAGTTGTCACAGCTGCTCTTTGCTGATGACACTGTGCTCTTGGGAGATTCTGAAGAGAAGTTGCAGAGATTGGTGGATGAATTTGGTAGGGTGTGCAAAAGAAGAAAATTAAAGGTGAATACAGGAAAGAGTAAGGTTATGAGGATAACAAAAAGATTAGGTGATGAAAGATTGAATATCAGATTGGAGGGAGAGAGTATGGAGGAGGTGAATGTATTCAGATATTTGGGAGTGGACGTGTCAGCGGATGGGTCTATGAAAGATGAGGTGAATCATAGAATTGATGAGGGAAAAAGAGTGAGTGGTGCACTTAGGAGTCTGTGGAGACAAAGAACTTTGTCCTTGGAGGCAAAGAGGGGAATGTATGAGAGTATAGTTTTACCAACGCTCTTATATGGGTGTGAAGCATGGGTGATGAATGTTGCAGCGAGGAGAAGGCTGGAGGCAGTGGAGATGTCATGTCTGAGGGCAATGTGTGGTGTGAATATAATGCAGAGAATTCGTAGTTTGGAAGTTAGGAGGAGGTGCGGGATTACCAAAACTGTTGTCCAGAGGGCTGAGGAAGGGTTGTTGAGGTGGTTCGGACATGTAGAGAGAATGGAGCGAAACAGAATGACTTCAAGAGTGTATCAGTCTGTAGTGGAAGGAAGGCGGGGTAGGGGTCGGCCTAGGAAAGGTTGGAGGGAGGGGGTAAAGGAGGTTTTGTGTGCGAGGGGCTTGGACTTCCAGCAGGCATGCGTGAGCGTGTTTGATAGGAGTGAATGGAGACAAATGGTTTTTAATACTTGACGTGCTGTTGGAGTGTGAGCAAAGTAACATTTATGAAGGGGTTCAGGGAAACCGGCAGGCCGGACTTGAGTCCTGGAGATGGGAAGTACAGTGCCTGCACTCTGAAGGAGGGGTGTTAATGTTGCAGTTTAAAAACTGTAGTGTAAAGCACCCTTCTGGCAAGACAGTGATGGAGTGAATGATGGTGAAAGTTTTTCTTTTTCGGGCCACCCTGCCTTGGTGGGAATCGGCCAGTGTGATAATAATAATAA
>NW_027198735.1:0-17500 GCF_038502225.1 Cherax quadricarinatus
CCACTTGTTACAGATCCCCACTCGGATTTAACCCCATTTATGGACACTCTCTGCTTCCTGTCAATGAGCCATGACTCGATCCACGAGAGCACTTTTCCCCCAATGCCATGAGCTGCCACTTTCTTTAACAGTCTATGGTGCGGAACTCTATCAAAAGCCTTACTAAAATCTAAGTAAATAATATCAAATTCTTTATCGTGGTCAACAGCCTCAAAAGCTTTACTGAAGAAAGTTAATAAATTAGTTAGACAAGACCGGCCTCTTGTGAATCCATGCTGAGTATCATTAATCAAGCTATGCTTATCGAGATGGCTTCTTATAATCTCAGCTATAATTGACTCTAGTAATTTGCCTACAATTGAGGTCAGGCTTATTGGGCGGTAATTTGACGGTAACGACTTGTCCCCTGTTTTAAAAATAGGAATTACATTAGCCATCTTCCACATATCAGACACTACACCTGTTTGAAGAGATAAATTAAAAATATTAGTTAATGGTTCACAGAGTTCCATTTTGCATTCCTTGCGTGTTGCCGTACCGTTTTTCTGCATTACTTTACTGTTCTTGTATACTGACATGCTTGCTGTGTTGCTGAGGTGAGGTAAAGCTTCCACATTATTATTTACATCAAGCACTTCAAACTTTCCCACTGTACCTTCCACAACAGTGTCTCCCACACTAATTATCATATCACCCCAAGCAATAATTTTCCACGACTCAACATTCCTAACACATTCACTTAACATCTAGCATCCCACCATTTGCTTCAGGATTCAATTTCCAGTGTTATTACTTTAGCTGCATTTCGTGAGTCTTTACTTGACACTAACAAAGTACTGTCATGCACATACAGTGAAAAAGTTAGCGGTTTAGCGTTAGCTGAGCTAATTTTTTAGTCAGAGGATTAGCGGTTAGCGAAGCTAACTTTTTGGTTAGCTGTGCCCACCGCTGTTTTTAAGTTTAACGAAGGGAGACTCAAGATCGGAACATTCTCAAACATTTAAATTTACTTTTTTCAAATTTTCCGTTTATTGCTTGAGAACACCATATTCGTCTGGCTTCAAATTTTCAGTGCTGATGTGTTGTATCCCGGGCAAGATTCTTGGGACTATTTGCGTGCCCTATATGCAATAATACAAATCCCATTCCAAATTTTCTTTCTGTGTGACAACTGTTAAAAGGCTCCTCTCATCGACATTGAAATTTGACTGTGTATCCTACTAAAACAGTTGGTATATTTAATGGAATGGATAGCTGCTGTACCACAACTATTCTTCTCAAAATGGTTTAGAATTACTTTACATTATTACATTATTTTCCCATGACACTACCATAATATTTAAAGGGGGTGGACCGGTAAGCCAGCGGAAGGCCTCGGTCAGATGACCAAAAGCTCCAACAGCGGGTCATCATCGAAGACCCGCGTCAGGAAACACTTGTCCTGTTTCCTGACGAACCTTACCTAACCTAACCCTTGACACTGGTGAGGGGTTCTTAACCCAAACTGGACTCGTCTTACTTTTTCTTGATTGGAATTTAAATGCCTACTATTCCAGAGGCGCGTTAAGCATTGTTCTTGACTTACATGTAGAAATTAGGAAAGGCATCATCAATCTTCAGTGGCGATCTTTAAACTTTTAGTCCTGATGTGTTTTCCTCAGAGGAAGCAATCTGTTGAGGTAGGTTAGTAGAACTGAGGTTAAGGTTAGTAGAACTGAGGTTAAGGTTAGTAGAACTGAGGTTAAGGTTAGTAGAACTGAGGTTAAGGTTAGTAGAAGGTTCCGAATTTATTAATAAAATTAGTTTGTGAGATAATTTACTTTTTCGGTTCCCCTCATTTAAATTAATATTATGTACTTTTACATATGGCTATAACAGCCGTGTGACGAAGAATGTCGTCAAAATACCGTAAACTAGCGTATAAATGTACGTAAAAATACATATATATGTGTATGTTTGTGCGCTTGTTAGTCTTTCAATGTCATATGAAAATGACCAATAAATAAATAAAAATGAAAACAGTGTAATATTTAATACAGTTTTGATGGAGGTGGAAAAGTTCTTCAACACTTGGACATTCATCTACATAAAATAAAACACTTACAAATACTTTTAAACTGATAAATAAGCAAGAAAATCTCGTACTTAGACTAAATTCATACTGTAATATAAAAGGATTTCCAAAATTTACGTTAATTAGCCTCTCGGAGGTGGCGGAACTGTGAGGCAGCTTGGTGGCGTCTAGCTGACCTACGGTCGCGGCTGTCTTGGTGGGTGTAATTACTGGACGCAGTTTTCTGTGTGTGTCACCTCCAGTAATTCCACCCACCTGGACAGTCTCTACCGTAGACCAGCTAGACAAGACCAAGTTTCCATGCAGCGAGGTCACTGAAGGTGGCAACCGCTGACTCTGGGGAAGTGGGGAAGGGAGTCCACCTGAGGTGACACTAGTGGACTCCTGGAGACACTGATCCGGGGAAGGCACCGCTGACTCTGGGGAAGTGGGGAAGGGAGTCCACTCAGGTGACACAAGTGGACTCCTGGAGACACTGATCCGGGGAAGGCACCGCTGACTCTGGGGAAGTGGGGAAGGGAGTCCACTCAGGTGACACTAGTGGACTCCTGGAGACACTGATCCGGGGAAGGCACCGCTGACTCTGGGGAAGTGGGGAAGGGAAGACATCCGAAGCGAGCGGATGGATTCCTGGATTCATGAACCGGGGAAGGTTGAGGCTGACCTTGGGTAAGTGGGGAAGGGGAGACATCCTGAGGTGACGACTAGTGGACTCCTGGAGACACTGATCCGGGGAAGGCACCGCTGACTCTGGGGAAGTGGGGAAGGGAGTCCACTCAGGTGACACAAGTGGACTCCTGGAGACACTGATCCGGGGAAGGCACCGCTGACTCTGGGGAAGTGGGGAAGGGAGTCCACTCAGGTGATACAAGTAGACTCCTGGAGACACTGATCCGGGGAAGGCACCGCCGACCTTAGGTAAGTGGGGAAGGGAAGACATCCGGAGCGAGCGGATGGATTCCTGGATTCATAAACATGGGGAAGGTTGTGGTTGAGGCTGACCTTGTGTAAGTGGGGAAGGGGAGACATCCGGAGCGAGCGGATGGATTCCTGGATACATGAACCTGGGGAAGACATGAATACATGCAGTTGAGGCTGACCTTGGGTAAGTGGGGAAGGGGAGACATCCGGAGCGAGCGGATGGATTCCTGGATACATGAACCTGGGGAAGGCATGAATACATGCAGTTGAGGCTGACCTTGGGTAAGTGGGGAAGGGGAGACATCCGGAGCGAGCGGATGGATTCCTGGATACATGAACCTGGGGAAGGCAAGAATACATGAAGTTGAGGCTGACCTTGGGAAAGTGGGGAAGGGGAGACATCCGGCGGTAGACGGATGGATTCCTGGATACATGATCCTAAGGAAAGCAAGAATACCGCTGACTCTGAGGAAGTGGGGAAGGGAGTCCACTCAGGTGACACAAGTGGACTCCTGGAGACACTGATCCGGGGAAGGCACCGCCGACCTTAGGTAAGTGGGGAAGGGAAGACATCCGGGAGCGAGCGGATGGATTCCTGGATTCATAAACTTGGGGAAGGTTGTGGTTGAGGCTGACCTTGTGTAAGTGGGGAAGGGGAGACATCCGGAGCGAGCGGATGGATTCCTGGATACATGAACCTGGGGAAGGCATGAATACATGCAGTTGAGGCTGACCTTGTGTAAGTGGGGAAGGGGAGACATCCGGAGCGAGCGGATGGATTCCTGGATACATGAACCTGGGGAAGGCAAGAATACATGAAGTTGAGGCTGACCTTGGGTAAGTGGGGAAGGGGAGACATCCGGAGCGAGCGGATGGATTCCTGGATACATGAACCTGGGGAAGGCATGAATACATGAAGTTGAGGCTGACCTTGGGTAAGTGGGGAAGGGGAGACATCCGGCGGTAGACGGATGGATTCCTGGATACATGATCCTAAGGAAAGCAAGAATACCGCTGACTCAGAGGAAGTGGGGAAGGGAGTCCACTCAGGTGACACAAGCAGACTCCTGGACACACTGATCCGGGGAAGGCACCGCCGACCTTAGGTAAGTGGGGAAGGGAAGACATCCGGGAGCGAACGGATGGATTCCTGGATTCATGAACTTGGGGAAGGTTGTGGTTGAGGCTTACCTTGGGTAAGTGGGGAAGGGGAGACATCCGGGAGCGAACGGATGGATTCCTGGACACATGAACCTGGGGAAGGCTGAGGCTGGAAGGCAGAGAGAGAGAGAGAGAGAGAGAGAGAGAGAGAGAGAGAGAGAGAGAGAGACGAGGCTGACCTTAGGGAACTGAGAAAGGGGAGACATCCGGGGGCCCACGGATGGATTCCTGGACACATGAACCTGGGGAAGGCGAGGGGGGGGGACCTTAAGACGAACCACTGGCCTCCACGTGGCAAGGTCTGGTAACTCAGAGATAACTCTGAGGCTGACAGTGGTCGCTAATAATTTTATTATTAATTGTTTCTTATTCATGATTTGCCTATACAGATTCAAAAGCTTCTTCCATGACAGTAGCCACGGTGGTATTCTTCCCACTCCAGCCTCCCTGACAGTAGTCTCGGTGGTGTTATTCCCACTCCAGCCTCCCTGACAGTAGACACGGTGTTATTCCCACTCCAGCCTCCCTGACAGTAGTCACGGTGGTATTCTTCCCACTCCAGCCTCCCTGACAGTAGTCTCGGTGGTGTTGTTCCCACTCCAGCCTCCCTGACAGTAGTCTCGGTGGTGTTATTCCCACTCCAGCCTCCCTGACAGTAGTCACGGTGTTATTCCTATTCCAGCCTTCCTGACAGTAGTCACGGTGGTGTTATTCCCACTCCAGCCTCCCTGACAGTAGTCACGGTGGTGTTATTCCCACTCCAGCCTCCCTGACAGTAGTCACGGTGGTGTTATTCCCACTCCAGCCTCCCTGACAGTAGTCACGGTGGTGTTATTCCCACTCCAGCCTCCCTGACAGTAGTCACAGTGGTGTTATTCCCACTCCAGCCTCCCTGACAGGAGTCACGGCGGTGTTATTCTCACTCCAGCCTCCCTGACAGGAGTCACGGCGGTGTTATTCCCACGCCAGCCTCCCTGATGGGAGTCACGGTGTTATTCCCACTCCAGCCTCCCTGATGGGAGTCACGGTGTTATTCCCACTCCAGCCTCCCTGATGGGAGTCACGGTGTTATTCCCACTCCAGCCTCCCTGAGAGGAGTCACAGTGTTATTCCCACTCCGGCCTCCCTGATGTGAGTCACGGTGTTATTCCCACTCCAGCCTCCCTGATGGGAGTCACGGTGTTATTCCCACTCATATCTCCCTGATGGGAGTCACGGTGTTATTCCCACTCCAGCCTCCCTGACAGTAGCCACGGTGATGTTATTCCCACTCCAGCCTCCCTGACAGTAGCCACGGTGGCGTTATTCCCACTCCAGCCTCCCTGACAGTAGCCACGGTGGTGTTACTGAGTTGTACTCTTCTGTGTTACTGTACTGTACTCTTCTGTGTTTCTTTGCTTACTCTTCTGTTATTGTACTCTTCTGTGTTACTGTACTGTACGGACCTGGAGATGCAAGGTTGAGTGTGGGGGAAGTGGGGAAGGGGGTGTATCTGACGTCACACAGATGGACTCCTGGAACCAGGGACCTGGGGATGCAAGGTTGAGTGTGGGGGAAGTGTATCTGACGTCACACAGATGGACTCCTGGAACCACGGACCTGGGGATGCAAGGTTGAGTGTGGGGGAAGTGGGGAAGGGGGTGTATCTGACGTCACACAGATGGACTCCTGGAACCACGGACCTGGGGATGCAAGGGCGAGCGTGTGGGAAGTGGGGAAGGGGGAGTATCTGATGTCACACAGATGGACTCCCGGAACCACGGTCCTGGGGATGGAAGGTTGAGTGTGGGGGAATTGGGAAGGGGGAGTATGTGACGTCACACAGATGGACTCCCGGAACCACGGGCCTGGGGATGCAAGGTTGAGTGTGGGAGAAGTGGGGAAGGGGGAGTATCTGACGTCACACAGATGGACTCCCGGAACAACGGACCTGGGGATGCAAGGTTGAGTGTGGGGGAATTGGGGAAGGGGGAGTATCTGACGTCACACAGATGGACTCCCGGAACCCCGGACCTGGGGATGCAAGGGCGAGCGTGGGGGAAGTGGGGAAGGGGGAGCACCTGACATCACACAGATGGACTCCCGGAACCCCGGACCTGGGGATGCAAGGGCGAGCGTGGGGGAAGTGGAGAAAGGGGAGCACATGACGTCACACAGATGGACTCCCGGAACCCCGGACCTGGGGATGCAAGGGCGAGCGTGGGGGAAGTGGGGAAGGGGGAGCACCTGACGTCACACAGATGGACTCCCGGAATCCCAGACCTGGGGATGCAAGGGCGAGCGTGGGGGAATTGGGGAAGGGAGAGCACCTGACGTCACACAGATGGACTCCCGGAACCCCGGACCTGGGGATGCAAGGGCGAGCGTGGGGGAAGTGGGGAAGGGGGAGCACCTGACGTCACGCAGATGGACTCGCGGAACCCCGGACCTGGGGATGCAAGGGCGAGCGTGGGGTAAGTGGGGAAGGGGGAGCACCTGACGTCAAACAGATGGACTCCCGGAACCACGGACCTGGGGATGCAAGGGAGAGTGTGGGGGAAGTGGGGAAGGGGGAGCACCTGACGTCACACAGATGGACTCCTGGAACCACGGACCTGGGGATGCAAGGTTGAGCGTGGGGGAAGTGGGGAAGGAAGAGTATCTTACGTCACACAGATGGACTCCTGGATCCCCGGACCTGGGGATGCAAGGGCGAGCGTGGGGGAAGTGGGGAAGGGGGAGCACCTGACGTCACACAGATGGACTCCCGGAACCCCAGACCTGGGGATGCAAGGGCAAGCGTGGGGGAATTGGGGAAGGGGGAGCACCTGACGTCACGCAGATGGACTCCTGGAACCACGGACCTGGAGATGCAAGGTTGAGTGTGGGGGAAGCGGGGAAGGGAGAGTATATGACGTCACACAGATGGACTACTGGAACCACGGACCTGGGGATGCAAGGTTGAGTGTGTGGGAAGTGGGGAAGGGGGTGTATCTGACGTCACACTGATGGACTCCTGGAACCACGGACCTGGGGATGCAAGGTTGAGTGTGGGGGAAGTAGGGAAGGGGGTGTATCTGACGTCACACAGATGGACTCTTGGAACCACGGAACTGGGGATGCAAGGTTGAGTGTAAGGGAAGTGGGGAAGGGGGAGTATCTGACGTCACACAGATGGACTCCTGGAACCACGGACCTGGATATGCAAGGTTGAGTGTGGGGGAAGTGGGGAAGGGGGTGTATCTGACGTCACACAGATGGACTCCTGGAACCACGGACCTGGGGATGCAAGGTTGAGTGTGGGGGAAGTGGGGAAGAGGGTGTATCTGCCGTCACACAGATGGACTCCTGGAACCACGGACCTGGGAATGCAAGGTTGAGTGTGGGGGAAGTGGGGAAGGGGGTGTATCTGACGTCACACAGATGGACTCCTGGAACCACGGACCTGGGGATGCAAGGTTGAGTGTGGGGGAAGTGGGGAAGGGAGAGTATCTGACGTCACACAGATGGACTTCTGGAACCACGGACCTGGGGATGCAAGGTTGAGTGTGGGGGAAGTGGGGAAGGGGGTGTATCTGACGTCACACAGATGAACTCCTGGAACCACGGACCTGGGGATGCAAGGTTGAGTGAGGGGGAAGTCGGGAAGGGAGAGTATCTGACGTCACACAGATAAACTCCTGGAACCACGGACCAGGAGATGCAAGGTTGAGTGTGGGGGAAGTGGAAAAGGGGGTGTATCTGACGTCACACAGATGGACTCCAGGAACCCCGGACCTGGGGATGCAGGGGCAAGCGTGGGGGAAGTGGGTAAGGGGGAGTTTCTAACGTCACACAGATGGACTCCCGGAACCACGGACCTGGGGATGGAAGGGCGAGCGTGGGGGAAGTGGGAAAGGGGGAGCACCTGACGACACACAGATGGACTCCCTTAACCCCGGACCTGGGGATGCAAGGGCGAGCGTGGGGGAAGTGGGGAAGGGGGAGCACCTGACGTCACACAGATGGACTACCGGAACCGCGGACCTGAAGATTGAGACACTTATGCAGCATATGGGAATCTTTATTCAGGAAACGTTTCGCCACACAGTGGCTTCATCAGTCCAATACAAAGAGGAAGGCGTAAGGAGAGGAGGAGAATGAGGTAATCATTCTCCTCCTCTCCTTACGCCTTCCTCTTTGTATTGGACTGATGAAGCCACTGTGTGGCGAAACGTTTCCTGAATAAAGATTCCCATATGCTGCATAAGTGTCTCAATCTTCAACTTGTCGGTTTTTCAAACCATTCATCACAACCGCGGACCTGGGGATGCAAGGGCGAGCGTGGGGGAAGTGGGGAAGGGGGAGCACCTGACGTCACACAGATGGACTCCCGGAACCCCGGACCTGGGGATGCAAGGGCGAGCGTGGAAGAAGTGGGGAAGGGGGAGCACCTGACGTCACACAGATGGACTCCCGGAACCCTAGACCTGGGGATGCAAGGACGAGCGTGGGGGAATTGGGGAAGGGGGAGCACCTGACGTCACACAGATGGACTCCCGGAACCCCGGACCTGGGGATGCAACGGCGAGCGTGGGGGAAGTGGGGAAGGGGGAGCACATGACGTCAAACAGATGGACTCCCGGAACCACGGACCTGGGGATGCAAGGGCGAGCGTGGGAGAAGTGGGGAAGGGAGAGTATCTGACGTCACACAGATGGACTCCCGGAACCACGGACGTGGGGATGCCAAGGTTGAGTGTGGGGGAAGTGGGGAAGGGGGTGCATCTGACGTCACACAGATGGACTCCTGGAACCACGGACCTGGGGATGCAAGGTTGAGTGTGGGGGAAGTGGGAAAGGGGGTGTATCTGACGTCACACAGATGGACTCCTGGAACCACGGACCTGGGGATGCAAGGTTGAGTGTGGGGGAAGTGGGGAAGGGGGTGTATCTGACGTCACACAGATGGACTCCTGGAACCACGGACCTGGGAATGCAAGGTTGAGTGTGGGGGAAGTGGGGAAGGGGGTGTATCTGACGTCACACAGATGGACTCCTGGAACCACGGACCTGGGGATGCAAGGTTGAGTGTGGGGGAAGTGGGGAAGAGAGAGTATCTGACGTCACACAGATGAACTCCTGGAACCACGGACCTGGGGATGCAACGTTGAGTGAGGGGGAAGTGGGGAAGGGGGTGTATGTGACGTCACACAGATGGACTCCTGGAACCACGGACCTGGGGATGCAAGGTTGAGTGTTGGGGAAGTGTGAGCATAAAGTCCATGGTTATGTGAGCATAAAGTCCATGGTTATGTGAGCATAAAGTCAATGGTTATGTGAGCATAAAGTCAATGGTTATGTGAGCATAAAGTCAATGGTTATGTGAGCATAAAGTCACCCTGAACGGGTTTTTCTGTCATATTCCATCTCTCTGGACGGGTGTCCCCTGTCATTCCATTTCCTTGACCAGTTTCCCTGTCATATTCCATTGCCTTGACCAGTTTCCCTGTCATATTCCATCGGACTGGACGGGTTTCCCAGTCCAGGGCGATGACAGAGAAACCAGTCCAGGGAAATGTAATATGACTAGGAAACCAATCCAGGGAGATGGAATATGACAGGGAAACCCGTCCAAGGAGAATGAATGTGACTGGGAAAACCGTTCAGGGCGATGAAAAATACCAAGGCAACCCGTCCAAGGGGAAGGAATGTGACAGAGAACCCGGTCCAGGGAGATGGAATATGAGAGGGAAACCCATCCAGGGAGATGGAATAAGACAGAGAAACCCGTTAAGGGAGAAGTAATATGAGAGGTAAATCCTTCCAGGGAGATTGAATATGTTAGGAAAACCCGTCAAGGGCGATGTAATTTGACAGAGAAACCTGTCCCGGGCGATGGAATATGACAAAGAAACCCGTCCAGGGCGTTGAAATATGAGAGAGAAACCTGTCCCGGACGATGGCATATGACAGAGAAACCCGTCCAGGGCGATGGAATATGACAGGGAAACCCGTCCATGGAAATGGAATATGACAGGGAAACCCCTCCACAGATATGGAATATGACAGGGAAACCCGTCCAGGGTGATGGAATATGACAGGGAAACCGGTCTAGGGCGATGGAAAATGACAGAAAAACCCGTCCAGGGCGATGGAATATGACAAAGAAACCCATCCAGTGAGATGGAATATGGCAGGGAAACCCACCAGAGCGATGGAATATGACAGAAACCCATCCAGGGAGATGGAATATGACAGAGAAACCCGTCCAGTGCGATGGAATATGACAGGGAAACCCGTCCATGGAAATGGAATATGACAGGGAAACCCCTCCACAGAGATGGAATATGACAGGGAAACTCGTCATGAGAGTTGGAATATGACAAAGAAATCAGTCAAGAACGACGGAATATGACAGGGAAACCTGTCCACGGGGATGGAATATGACAGGGAAACCCTTACAGGGCAAGGGAATTTGACAGAAACCGCCCAGGGAGAGGGAATATGACAGACAAATCTGTCCATTGAGATTATGACTTGGAAACCCTTCCATGGAAACGGTATATGACGGAAACGAGTCCATGGAAATCGAATATGAGTGGAAAACCAGTCCATGGAGATGGAATATGACAGAGAAACCCGTACATAGTCACAATATCACTTGCTTTAGTGTTCCTGTCATTATCCACCACCCTGGACGGGTATCCCTGTCATTATTCACCACTCTGGACGGGTATCCCTGTCATTATCCACCACCCTGGACGGGTATTCCTGTCATTATCCACCACACTGGACTGGTATCCCTGTCATTATCAACCACCCTGGATGGGTACCGCTGTCATTATTCACCACCCTGCACGGGTATCATTGTCATCATCCACCACCCTCGACGGGTATCCCTGTCATTATTCATTACCCTGGACAGGTATCCCTGTTATTATCCACCACTCTCGACGGGAATCCCTGTCATTATCCACTGCCCTGGAAAGGTGTCCCTGTCATTATCCATCACTCTGGACGGGTATCCCTTTCATTATCCACCACCCTGGACGGGTGTTCCTGTCATTATCCACCACCCTGGACTGGTATCCCTGTCATTATCAACCACCCTGGATGGGTACCGCTGTCATTATTCACCACCCTGCACGAGTATCCCTGTCATTATCCACCACCCTGCACGGGTATCATTGTCATTATCCATCACCCTGGACAGGTATCCCTGTCATTATTCACTACCCTGGACAGGTATCCCTGTTATTATCCACGACTCTCGACGGGAATCCCTGTCATTATCCACTACCCTGGAAATGTGTCCCTGTCATTATCCATCACCCTGGACGGGTATCCCTTTCATTATCCACCACCCTGGACGGGTATCCCTGTCATTATCCACCACACTGGACAGGTTTCTCTGTCATATTCCATCTCCCTTGACCGGTTTTCTTGTCATTTTAAGTCGCCCTTGACGTATTTCTTCTCTTTTACTCCATCGCCTTGGATGTGTTTCCCAGTCACATTCCTTCGCCCTAGAGAGGTTTCTTTGTCATAGTCCATGAGAGGTGACAGGTGTCCTTATCATTTTCCATCCATCTTCGTGGGTTTTCACTGTCATTTTCCGTCGCAATGTACTGTTTTTCTGTCATAATCCATAACTCTGAACTTGTTTCTCTCTCATATTTACTCGCCCTGGACAGGTTTCCTTGTCATTTTCCTTCGTCATTGACGGGCTCCTGTCATTTTTTCATTTATCCTGGACGGGTTTCCTTGTCATATTCCATCACCTGGAAGGATTTTGTTGTCATTTTGAGTCCCCCTGGAAGGGTTTCCCTGTCATTTTCCATCGACCTTCACGGGTTTCCCTCTCATGTTCTATCGGCTGGATTTGTTTCTTGTAGTTTTTCATCGCTCTGGACGGGCTTCTCTGTCATCTTCCACAGCCTTGGACGGGTTGTGCTGTTTTCCATCGTCCTGAACAGAACAACTCCTCATTTTCCATAGCCTTGGACGTGTTTTTCTTTCATTTTCTGTTTTTCTGTCGTTTTCTATGCAATGGATTAGTTTTCCTGTAATTTTCTATTTCAGTAGACGGAAATAAATAACAAAAAGGCACAATACCGTGACTGGAACGATACACAAATAACCCGCACATAAAAGAGAGAAGCTTACGACGACGTTTCGGTCCGACTTGGACCATCTCACTGGATGGGTTTCTTTGTCATATTCCATCGCACTGGACGGGTTTTTCTGTCATTTTCCATCGCCCTAGACCGGTTTCCCTGTCATATTCCATCACCCTGGACGGGTTTTCCTTTCACATTCCATCTCCCTGGATGGGTTTCCCTTCCATTTTCCATCGACCTGGACTGGTTTCATTGTCATTTTCCATCTCCCTGGGCGTGTTTCCCTTTCATATTCCATCGCTTTGGGCGGGTTTCTGTCATATTCCGTTGCTCTGGACGGGTTTCCCTCTCATATTACATCACCCTGGACGGGTTTTTCTGTCACATTCCACCTCCCATAACTGGTTTCATTGTCATATTACGTCTCCCTGGACGGGTTTCCCTTTTATATTCCCTCTCACTGTTTTTTCCTGTCATGTTCCATCTCCTTTGGCGGGTTTTTCTGTCATATTCCATCGCTCTGGACGGGTTTCCCTGTCATATTCCATCGCCCTGGACTGGTTTCCTTGTCATATTCCATCTCCCTGGGTTGGTTTCCCTCTCACATTTCATCTCCCTGGACGGTTTTCCCTGCCATATTCCATGGCCTTGGACTGTTTTCCTTGAAAGGGCGAAGTTAAGAAAATTAAAGAAGAGGCAAGATTAGCGGACTCAGAACATAGACCTCAGGGACACAGCCACAAACCTCAGAGTGAAAGACACAGTGATCAACCTTCCAGAATCTCGATCGATTTATTCCGGGCAATGTAAGAGATGTGATGTCCATTGTGGAGTAAGCAGCACCAGCATACAACCCGCACCTCTACGAACATGTTAACGTATTAGAGAATGTTCAGAGAAAGTGCGGTGCTTGTTCCAGAGTTAAGAGTTATGAGCTGCGAGGAGACGTTAACACAATGTAGAAGATCCAGGAGACACATAAAGTTCTGTGTTTCCTAGTTTTAAGTATATAATATTATTTTCCAACTCTAGTTTGTCCAGCACACCGAATTTTCTATTGGTCACCATTTTATTAGCAGTTGGTGTCAAGCTCCTGGCCTTGATGCCATTCCTTACTTCTTGGAATGTATTAGTCGTTGTATTTGAAGTTTGTGAGGTTTCTTTTCATCGAGTACTGTGTTTCTGAGGAAGAAAGAAAACACAGTCATGGAATGACAATTGTCACCCTCTACTGTGTTCGCTCACGTAAATCATCCATCATTAATTTTCTAGAGGAAACATCACCGATTATATTTGTGATGTGACAAAAAGAGACAAAATTCTCTTTCCCATAAGGAAGAAACTTAAAAAAAGAATCGCTGAAAGGAAAATCTTGGTGGAGACACCACCATCACGCAGACGTATAATACCAGCTGACTTGATTCATCTTATAAGTAACAAACGAACCTCCACCTTAAGTCTTTTACCAACAGAGTCCTGCCAGCACTCTATTTCCAGCATAAACCCACCAGAATCTTCTGGTAACAATACTTCCAGTAGTGTTCTTCCAGTAGCGTCCAGACTTACACACTTGAATCCTAGCAACAGAATCCTAAGAAAAGAATCCTGTTAATAAGTCTTTAATCAGATATTTACCAAACATGTTACATACAGCGTTATTATCTCTGGTGTATCAGACAGACTTTATACACATCACAACACAACGATGGTGGTGAAAAACACACAAAAGCAGTACTTACCGGCTATGTGGCATATATCTCTGCAACATAGTGCACTACAATATTCAGTAGTGTAGTATGCATTCAGTATGCATTCATTGATACATCACAGTACATAACAACAGTCTGGGAGACAGTAGCACACAGTAGTACTGGCCAGGTTGTTGCAACACAGTCATACTGGCCAGGTTGTGGCAAGACACAGTCGTACTGGCCAGGTTGTGACAACATACAGTCGTACTGGTCAGGTTGTGACAACACAGTCGTACTGGCCAGGTTGTGGCAACACAGTCGTACTGGCAAGGTTGTGACAACACAGTCGTACTGGCCAGGTTATGGCAACACAGTCGTACTGGCCAGGTTGTGACAACACACAGTCGTACTGGCCAGGTTGTGACAACACACAGTCGTACTGGCCAGGTTGTGACAACACACAGTCGCACTGGCCAGGTTGTGACAACACACAGTCGCACTGGCCAGGTTGTAACAACACACAGTCGTACTGGCCAGGTTGTGACAACACAGTCGTACTGGCCAAGTTGTGGCAACACACAGTCGTACTGGCCAGGTTGTGACAACACACAGTCGTACTGGCCAGGTTGTGACAACACACAGTCGTTCTGGCCAGGTTGTGAAAACACAGTCGTACTGGCCAGTACTGGCCATGTTGTGCAACACACAGTCGTACTGGCCAGGTTGTGGCAACACACAGTCGTACTGGCCAGGTTGTGGCAACACACAGTCGTACTGGCCAGGTTGTGGCAACACACAGTCGTACTGGCCAGGTTGTGGCAACACACAGTCGTACTGGCCAGGTTGTGGCAACACACAGTCGTACTGGCCAGGTTGTGGCAACACACAGTCGTACTGGCCAGGTTGTGGCAACACACAGTCGTACTGGCCAGGTTGTGGCAGCACACAGTCGTACTGGCCAGGTTGTGGCAACACACAGTCGTACTGGCCAGGTTGTGGCAACACACAGTCGTACTGGCCAGGTTGTGGCAACACACAGTCGTACTGGCCAGGTTGTGGCAACACACAGTCGTACTGGCCAGGTTGTGGCAACACACAGTCGTACTGGCCAGGTTGTGGCAACACACAGTCGTACTGGCCAGGTTGTGGCAACACACAGTCGTACTGGCCAGGTTGTGGCAACACACAGTCGTACTGGCCAGGTTGTGGCAACACACAGTCGTACTGGCCAGGTTGTGGCAACACACAGTCGTACTGGCCAGGTTGTGGCAACACACAGTCGTACTGGCCAGGTTGTGGCAACACACAGTCGTACTGGCCAGGTCGTGGCAGCACACAGTCGTACTGGCCAGGTTGTGGCAGCACACAGTCGTACTGGCCAGGTTGTGGCAACACACAGTCGTACTGGCCAGGTTGTGACAACACACAGTCGTACTGGCCAGGTTGTGGCAACACACAGTCGTACTGGCCAGGTTGTGGCGTCGTACTGGACAACACAGTCGTACTGGCCAGGTTGTGGCAACACACAGTCGTACTGGCCAGGTTGTGGCAACACACAGTCGTACTGGCCAGGTTGTGACAACACACAGTCGTACTGGCCAGGTTGTGGCAACACACAGTCGTACTGGCCAGGTTGTGGCAACACACAGTCGTTCTGGCCAGGTTGTGGCAACACACAGTCGTACTGGCCAGGTTGTGGCAGCACACAGTCGTACTGGCCAGTTTGTGGCAACACACAGTCGTACTGGCCAGGTTGTGGCAACACACAGTCGTACTGACCAGGTTGTGGCAACACACAGTCGTACTGGCCAGGTTGTGGCAACACACAGTCGTACTGGCCAGGTTGTGGCAACACACAGTCGTACTGGCCAGGTTGTGGCAACTCACAGTCGTACTGGCCAGGTTGTGGCAACACACAGTCGTACTGGCCAGGTTGTGGCAACACACAGTCGTACTGGCCAGGTTGTGGCAACACACAGTCGTACTGGCCAGGTTGTGGCAGCACACAGTCGTACTGGCCAGGTTGTGGCAACACACAGTCGTACTGGCCAGGTTGTGGCAACACAGTCGTACTGGCCAGGTTGTGGCAACACACAGTCGTACTGGCCAGGTTGTGGCAACACACAGTCGTACTGGCCAGGTTGTGGCAACACACAGTCGTACTGGCCAGGTTGTGGCAACACACAGTCGTACTGGCCAGGTTGTGGCAACACACAGTCGTACTGGCCAGGTTGTGGCAACACACAGTCGTACTGGCCAGGTTGTGGCAACACAGTCGTACTGGCCAGGTTGTGGCAACACACAGTCGTACTGGCCAGGTTGTGGCAACACACAGTCGTACTGGCCAGGTCGTGGCAGCCACCACCAAAATTCTTATTGTCAACAGATCGAATCATCCAAGTCGAGAGTTTTTTTTTTTTTTCATCACTGAAAGTTTTTATTTTGTGTCTGTCGTTGTGAATGTTTTTTTAAGTCATTAATAAAGAGGTGAGAGAAGTGTAAGTATGAGAACTGAGAAACTTATTTATTAATTCTACTTAAACAAAGTGTTTATTAAGATGAATTATAAGAATATCTTCTTTATCTTAACCACAAGTCTCTCAAGTTAGTCACTTCTTCACATCTTTTACCACATTATTTCATCATAATATTATAACCCTTATTGCACTTTCTTAAAGGAAATTTAAATCATATGAACAAAAATTTTCTAAATTCTCATACACAATTTATACAATATTATTTTTAATTAAACAATGGTGAGGGAGAGTGTTGATATGTCTATGATAACGTGTACATATGTATGTATATATGTGTGTTGGTAGTAGTGTGTTTGTAGTGATGTATGTGTGTACACATGTATGTATATATGTGTGTTGGTAGTAGTGTGTTTGTAGTGATGTATGTGTGTACACATGTATGTATATATGTGTGTTGGTAGTAGTGTGTTTGTAGTGATGTGTAAGTGTATACATGTATGTATATATGTGTGTTGGTATTAGTGTGTTCGTAGTGATGCATGTGTGTGCACATGCATATATATGTGTGTGTTGGTAGTACTGGGTTTGTAGTGATGTGTATGTGTACACATATATGTATATATGTGTGGTGGTAGTAGTGTGTTTGTAGTGACGTGTAAGTGTACACATGTATGTATATATGTGTGTTGGTAGTAGTGTGTTTGTAGTGACGTGTAAGTGTACACATGTATGTATATATGTGTGTTGGTAGTAGTATATTTGTAGTGATGTGTATGTGTACACATGTATGTAAATATGTGTGTTGGTAGTAGTGTGCTTGTAGTGATGTGTAAGTGTATACATGTATGTATATGTGTGTGTTGGTAGTAGTGTGTTTGTAGTGATGTGTATGTGTACACATGTATGTAAATATGTATGTTGGTAGTAGTGTGCTTGTAGTGATGTGTAAGTGTATACATGTATGTATATGTGTGTGTTGGTATTAGTGTGTTTGTAGTGATGTGTAAGTGTATACATGTATGCATATGTGTGTGTTTGTAGTAGTGTGTTTGTAGTGATGTGTAAGTGTATACTTGTATGCATATGTGTGTGTTTG
>NW_027198735.1:20000-40285 GCF_038502225.1 Cherax quadricarinatus
GGCAGCTTGGTGGCGTCTAGCTGACCTACGGTCCAGGCTGTCTTGGTGGGTGTAATTACTGGACGCAGTTTTCTGTGTGTGTCACCTCCAGTAATTCCACCCACCTGGACAGTCTCTACCGTAGACCAGCTAGACAAGACCAAGTTTCCATGCAGCGAGGTCACTGAGGGTGGCAACCGCTGACTCTGGGGAAGTGGGGAAGGGAGTCCACCTGAGGTGACACTAGTGGACTCGTGGAGACACTGATCCAGGGAAGGCACCGCTGACTCTGAGGAAGTGGGGAAGGGAGTCCACTCAGGTGACACAAGTGGACTCCTGGAGACACCGATCCGGGGAAGGCACCGCTGACTCTGGGGGAGTGGGGAAGGGAGTCCACTCAGGCGACACAAGTGGACTCCTGGAGACACTGATCCGGGAAAGGCACCGCCGACCTTAGGGAAATGGGGAAGGGAAGACATCCGGGAGCGAGCGGATGGATTCCTGGATACATGAACTTGAGGAAGGTTGTTGTTGAGGCTGACCTAAGGCAAGTGGGGAAGGGGAGACATCCGTGAGCGAGCGGATGGATTCCTGGATACATGAACCTGGGCAAGGCAAGAATACATGCAGTTGAGGCTGACCTTGGGTAAGTGGGGAAGGGAAGATATCCGGCGGTAGACGGAAGGATTCCTGGATACATAATCCTGGGGACGGCAAGAATACCGCTGACCTTGGGAAAGTGGGGCAGGGAGTTCACCTGAGGTGACATAAGTGGACTCCTGGAGACACTGACCCGGGGAAGACACCGCCGACCTTAGGGAAATGGGGAATGGAAGACATCCGGAGCGAGCGGATGGATTCCTGGATACATGAACTTGAGGAAGGTTGTTGTTGAGGCTGAACTTGGGTAAGTGGGGAATGGGAGACATCCGTGATCGAACGGATGGATTCCTGGATACATAAACCTGGGGATGGCAAGAATACATGCAGTTGAGGCTGACCTTGGGTAAGTGGGGAAGGGAAGATATCCGGCGGTAGACGGAAGGATTCCTGGATACATGATCCTGGGGACGGCAAGAATACCGCTGACCTTGGGGAAGTGGGGAAGGGAGTCCACTAAGGTAACATAAGTGGACTCCTGGAGACACTGATCCGGGGAAGGCACCGCCGACCTTAGGGAAATGGGGAAGGGAAGACATCCGGAGCGAGCGGATGGATTCCTGGATACATGAACTAGAGGAAGGTTGTTGTTGAGGCTGACCTTAGGCAAGTCTGGAAGGGGAGACATCCGGGAGCGAGCGGATGGATTCCCGGATACATGAACCTGGGGATGGCAAGAATACATGCAGTTGAGGCTGACCTTGGGTAAGTGGGGAAGGGGAGACATCCGGGAGCGAACGGATGGATTCCTGGATACATGAACCTGGGCAATGCAAGAATACATGCAGTTGAGGCAGACCTTGGGTAAGTGGGGAAGGGAAGATATCCGGCGGTAGACGGAAGGATTCCTGGATGCATAATCCTGGGGACGGCAAGAATACCGCTGACCTTGGGGAAGTGGGGAAGGGAGTTCTCCTGAGGTGACATAAGTGGACTCCTGGAGACACTGATCCGGGGAAGGCACCGCCGACCTTAGGGAAATGGGGAAGGGAAGACATCCGGGAGCGAACGGATGGATTCCTGGATACATGAACTTGGGGAAGGTTGTTGTTGAGGCTGACCTTGGGTAAGTGGGGAAGGGGAGACATCCGGGAGCGAGCGGATGGATTCCTGGATACATGAACCTGTGCAAGGCAAGAATGCATGCAGTTGAGGCTGACCTTGGGTAAGTAGGGAAGGGAAGATATCCTGGATACATGGACCTGGGGACAGCAAGAAAACAGGTTGGTGAGGCTGACCTTAGGGAAGTGAGGAAGGGAAAACATCCGGAGGCAGACAGATGGATTCCTGGATACATGAACCTGGGGAAGGCTGAGGCTGGAAGGCAGAGAGACAAAGAGAGGCGAGGCTGACCTTAGGGAAGTGAGGAAGGGGAGACATCCGGGGGCCCACGGATGAATTCCTGGACACATGAACCAGGGGAAGGCGAGGGGGGGGGACCTTAAAGACGAACCACTGGCCTCCACGTGGCAAGGTCTGGTAACTCAGAGATAACTCTGAGGCTGACAGTGGTCGCAAATATATTGTATATAATTATAATTTATTATTATTTTTATTATAATTATTATTATTAATAACATTATTACTATTTATTATTATTAATATTTTATTATTATTATTATTATTATTATTCATGATTTGGATTCAAAAGCGTCAACCAGCCTCCCTGACAGAAGCATCGGTGGTGTTATTCCCACTCCAGCCTCCCTGACAGTAGCATCGGTGGTGTTATTCCCACTCCAGCCTCCCTGACAGTAGCATCGGTGGTGTTATTCCCACTCCAGCCTCCCTGACAGTAGCATCGATGGTGTTATTCCCACTCTAGCCTCCCTGATAGTAGCATCGGTGGTGTTATTCCCACTCCAGCCTCCCTGACAGTAGCATCGGTGGTATTATTCCCACTCCAGCCTCCATGACAGTAGCATCGGTGGTATTATTCCCACTCCAGCCTCCATGACAGTAGCATCGGTGGTGTTATTCCCACTCAAGCCTCCCTGACAGTAGCATCGGTGGTGTTATTCCCACTCCAGCCTCCCTGACAGTAGCATCGGTGGTGTTATTCCCACTCCAGCCTCCCTAACAGTAGCATCGGTGGTGTTATTCACACTCCATCCTCCCTAACAGTAGCATCGTGGTGTTATTCCCACTCCAGCCTCCCTGACAGTAGCATCGGTGGTGTTATTCCCACTCCAGCCTCCCTGACAGTAGCATCGGTGGTGTTATTCCCACTCCAGCCTCTCTAACAGTAGCATCGGTGGTGTTATTCCCACTCCAGCCTCTCTAACAGTAGCATCGGTGGTGTTATTCCCACTCCAGCCTCCCTGACAGTAGCATCGGTGGTGTTATTCCCACTCCAGCCTCTCTAACAGTAGCATCGGTGGTGTTATTCCCACTCCAGCCTCTCTAACAGTAGCATCGGTGGTGTTATTCCCACTCCAGCCTCCCTGACAGTAGCATAGGTGGTGTTATTCCCACTCCAGCCTCTCTAACAGTAGCATCGGTGGTGTTATTCCCACTCCAGCCTCCCTGACAGTAGCATCGGTGGTGTTATTCCCACTCCATCCTCCCTAACAGTAGCATCGTGGTGTTATTCCCACTCCAGCCTCCCTGACAGTAGCATCGGTGGTGTTATTCCCACTCCAGCCTCCCTGACAGTAGCATCGGTGGTGTTATTCCCACTCCAGCCTCCCTGACAGTAGCATTGGTGGTGTTATTCCCACTCCAGCCTCCCTGACAGTAGCATCGGTGGTGTTATTCCCACTCCATCCTCCCTAACAGTAGCATCGTGGTGTTATTCCCACTCCAGCCTCCCTGACAGTAGCATCGGTGGTGTTATTCCCACTCCAGCCTCCCTGACAGTAGCATCGGTGGTGTTATTCCCACTCCAGCCTCTCTACCAGTAGCATCGGTGGTGTTATTCCCACTCCAGCCTCTCTAACAGTAGCATCGGTGGTGTTATTCCCACTCCAGCCTCTCTAACAGTAGCATCGGTGGTGTTATTCCCACTCCAGCCTCCCTGACAGTAGCATAGGTGGTGTTATTCCCACTCCAGCCTCCCTGACAGTAGCCCTTTAAAATGTACATTACATGACTGAAGTTAATTTGCAGTGTGCACAAAGCTAGAGCCTTGACCCTTGCAGACGTGAAAATCCAGTCATCAGCAGTACCCACGGCGTCTGCTGTCTGATCTGGCTGGTGTGTGGCGTGCGACGCGTCCGAATAAACATTTGAACTTTTAATTCTGACTTCGGGCCACAAAATTAAATAAAACTATACATTTATGTTAATTTTGTTCTTTGTAAAGCATTTGTGGTACTTAAGTATTCGTGACTTATGTTTTATCACAGTAAGTACACCAGTTAGACAGACGGTAGCCAGTATTGAAATTTTACCTCAGAGTAGACCAGGTAAGCCAGCTGTTTTAGACCTTCGGGTGAAGGTCTTTTCAAGTAAGTCCACAGTGGCTTTACAACAAAATGAAGGTAGGGTAGAAGGAATTATGTCTTTAAAGGACGGATGTAGCACATGCTCCCTCTTGTGCAAGGATATATTATAAGTGATAGAAGATACTTACAGTAGATTAGATATTGTATTGATAGGAATAACCTGATCTACTATTAGGACTGTGGGTGTAGTCTGCTTACCAGTCTGATTACCTGCCTGTACGTATTACACATGATATACCTTTTGAAGGTGTTGACTTTCTGTTAAGTAATAATGTGATGGGTCTTCTTGAATGTAAGAAACCATTGGTTTAGAGAGACCCAGAATCACAAGTATGGAAGGAAAAAGCTAGGCTACTGTGTCTGAGCTGTTCCCAGTGTGTGCTGTAACTAGGAAAATGTCAAAGGGAAAAGCTTCTATGCCTCTCCTTGATTCTTCTGATGCTGAAGAAGATTTGGGTTTGGGAAATTGATTCCTGGAGTCTAGCCTGCAGGAGACTCAGAGTATTGATGAACCGTCCCAGGTGGGACCGGGTTTGAGTGGGGGTCTGCGAGTTGGCATATGAGTGGCGATTCCTACTCCAGAACAGCTGATCAAGGCCCAGGGGTGTGACGATACCCTGAAGGTTAATAGATCATCGGCAGTTAGCGAGGGGGAAGCCTCCCAACTAATTAAATGTTTTTTTTCTTTACACAGAAGTTGTTTTAATGAGAAAAACTTTGTGATGAATACCTTTTGATGGATCATAAGAGGCAGTTTACCAAGTGTTTGTGCCAGAGACATTTAGGTATCAAGTTTTACGTTTGGCCCATGATGTTCCCATGGGAGGATATTTAGGTATAAATAAACATGGGCAAGGTCTCCAAACATTTTTACGGGCCACAGATATGGGAGTCAGTGAGTATGTATACTGAATCATGTCATATTTGTCAAAGTGGAGGAAAACCTAATCAAGGGAATAAACCTGCCCCACTTAAACCAATTGCGGCAGTTGGAGAACCTTTTATCAGGCTAGTTATGGAGTATGTGGGTCCATTACCCAAAACTAAGATGGGTCTATCTGGAGGGTATTCCGGTGATCAACGCCCCTGCTGCCCGGTCCACGACCAGGCCTCCCTGTTAATCAAGGCATGAACAACCAGGCTGTTACTGCTGGCCGCAAGTAGTCCAACGTACGAACCACAGCCCGGCTAATCCGGCACCGACTTGAAGGCAGACAGGGGCCTATTGGTAATTCTCCTTATGCCTGGTGGAAGGCTGTTGAATAGTCTTAAGCTCCGGACACTTGTGGTGTTTTCTCTAAGTGTAGATTATGATATTTCTCTCTCGCCTGCTTTCCAACGAGTACAAGTCAAGTGCTTCCAGGCGTTCCCAGTAGCTGAGGTGTTTGATGGAACTTATATGTGCTATAAAGGTTCTCTGTATACTCTCTTGATCTGCAATTTCACCTGCTTTGAAGAGAGATATTAATGTATAGCTGTGAAGGCTTACTCAGCCCTGTAACAACTTCAGACAGTATTACCAAGGCTGGCTCCTCCTCAGGAAAATTAGTGAATAGAAAAAGAAATAATAACAGACAAACAAACACTATTATATAGAAAATATAAAATGTAAAACACTTAAATATGAAATAGTAATCCTACATTAAAGAAAATGAAAAATGAAAAATGTAAATGATAACTGAATTCAACGCTAATATATACAGGGGTGTCTGGTGTTGGTGACACTGTGTTGTTGAAATCGTAGCCGTTGCTGATGGGGGAGGGGGGTCGCAGGTGTTGGTGACCACCACTGGCTAGATCTTCACAGATTATTGCCGTGAGTATAATATCCCGATGACAGGAAAGCAGGTTCTTTACCGCTGCAATGATGTGGAGTTACGTCCTGCAATTTCATACAGGTGCACAGGTACTTCAATGCAACCTGGAAAAGTCTCTGGACGTTAGTCCTTCTCCTGTTCTGCTCGTTGATTGCCAGATGACCCTCACTGACATCCAAGCTGGAAAGATAGACAGGTTACCCACTGCTTAAATAATCACTCTCCATGGTAGTGTACAATATTCAAAAGACGTGGTGATTATTACAACAGTCAACCTAGAGCAAGACTGAAAGGACTAAGTTTATTATTGGTCAAAAGTGAAGTTTTTAACCAATTAAATCCACTAGAATACAAGGCAGGCATGTACTTACAGTAGTGTTGGGAGCTGTGAGTCGAGTGATTTAGTGTTTGACCAGAGCCCCGCACGTCACCTTTCGAGGGGGGGGGAGAGGGAGGGGAAGGGATAGCGGGAGCTACACTGACCCTACCTTAACAAGCAGCCGGCAGTCAAACTATCACTTTCAGGGAGGGGGAGAAAAGGTGGGAAAAACGGGAGCTTGACTTACCCTACCTTAACTAGTAGCCGGCAGACAAACTATTGTTACTATATATTCCCTCTCTACTCCTATCTATTGAACTTTTCCCTCACACTCCCCCGTACCAAGACTTATAGTCAAGGAGTATAAGAAGAATAGGCGAGGAAAAAGTTCTAACATGTGGAAGTCGCGTAAGGCAACAAATCTTCTACTGACTGTCACGACTTAACCAGTCAGAGAAATAATTGGATGAACCATTGATATACACAATATGGAACTTAAAAGCCTGGAGTGCCAATGTCCACCTCAAGAGGCGACTGGTGGTTCCCTTAAAAGTTTCTAGGTATATCAAAGGTTTGTGGTCCGTTTCTAAAATGAATTCTTTTCCCAGTAAATAAAATTTAAGTTTAGAGATACCCCACACAAGGGCTAAACATTCCTTTTCTATTGTGGAGTATCTTGTTTCTGTGGGAAGGAGTTTCCGGCTTAGGAAGCATACAGGGAAGGGAGTACCATCATGGTATTGTAGTAATACCGCACCTAAGCCAGTATTGGAGGCATCAGTTCTCAAACAAAATGTTTTATTAATATCTGGAATCTTAAGTATAGGGTCTTTCGAAAAGATACTTTTAATCTCATTAAACTTTTCCCGAGCTACGTCGGAAAGTTCAAGAGGTTCCTTCACAGACTTTTTAAGGAAGTCGGATAAGATGCCTGTAAGATCAGCAAGATTCGGGATAAACCGTGCGTAAAAATTTACAGAACCAAGAAAGCTACGCATGAGCTTCTTGGTTTTGGGGAATTTAAATTCTAATAAAGCTTTGATCTTACTGGGGAGAGGCTGCAGAGTGTTATTAGAAAGTATCAGTCCAAGATATCTAATCTTGTTATACCCAAGGAAGCATTTCTTCGGCTTGGCACTGAGGCCATGTGAGCGTAACCTACGCAAAACTGATGTTAATGTTTGGATATGTTCGCCCCACGTAGATGTCATTACGTAAATGTTATCAAAATAAAATGAAACATTTGGCATATTACCCAAGACCTTTCTCATCAGTCTCACGTAGGTAGCACAGGCAGTTACCAAACCGAAGGGCATAGTTCTATACTGCATCAATCCTTGGTGTGTAGGAAAAGCGGTGTACTGCTTAGAAGAAGGATCTAACATTACTTGATGATATGCCTGTGCAATATCAATCTCTGAAAAGAAGGAAGAGTCATAAAATTTGTGTAGATCGCTATCTATTAAGGGCATAGGCTCTGCATCCCACCGAGTTATAGCATTAAGGCCTCTGAAGTCAATAGCAAGTCTATATGAATTATCCTCCTTCTTAACCATGACTACTGGTGAACAATATGAAGATACTGAAGGTTCAATGATCTTTAGTTTTAATGATTTGTCTACCTCTCGGTCAAATGCATCCCTAAGGTGAACTGGAACTGGGTATAATTTCCGTTTGATAGGATTGTCCGTCACTAAGTCAATCTTATGGACTACCGTGGAGGTAACACCTGGAATATCAGTAAAGACGTCTGAAAAGTTACTCACACATTGAAGTAGTTCATGTCTCTTATGGTCATCCAAAGATTCAATAATATTAATGGTGGTTGCGTCCGAGTGGTCAAGAGTCACCAAGTCATGTAGTTCTTCATCATAGTCTAAGTTAGAGGTGTCAATTACGCACACTTTACATTCTTCAGTTGTCTTATCAAGTTCGTGTGGAAAAACTAAGTCAAAGTTATTAAGGCAGTTAACCGAATTTCTTCGGTAATATTTCTTAAGGATGTTGATATGATAAAGCTTAGGTTTTCCCCTTGACTTCTATGAGGTAGTCAACTTTCCCACAAATTTTCAATACTTTATATGGACCTTTCCATGCTACTAATAATTTATTTGACTTGATAGGCAAAAGTACAAGAACTTCATCACCTACTTTAAAACTTCTCCTCTGACTTTTGGAATCAAAATAGGTTTTGTACTGGTCCATTGACAAACTTAGGTTTTTCGAAACTATGTCAGAGGTCTCCTCAAGTTTGGATCTAAGGTCAAGGAGAAACTGGTAAGAAGACTGAACCTCAGCATTTACCTCCTCATTTGTCCATAAGTCATGAAGGATGGACAATGGGCCTCTGGCCAGTCTACCATAGAGAAGTTCAAAAGGTGAAAACCCCAAAGAGTCACTGGGAACTTCTCTCATGGCAAACACAGCACAGGGTAGGTAACGATGCCACTCCTTAGGTTTAAGGGAGCAAAGTTTCCTTAAAATGGACTTGAGAATCGAATGCTGGCGCTCAATCCTCCCATTACAGCTGGGATGATAGGGTGTGGTGAAGAGAGGCTTCACTCCCAGAAGTTGGTATAGATGTTGCATTAAGTCAGATGTGAATTGTGTCCCACGGTCAGACAAAATTTCTCTAGGGATGCCCACTCTGGAGAAGATGGACAAAAGGGCTTCAGCCAAACTCGAAGCATAATCAACTAATGTTAATATATATCTATGTCCCCCAGATGAAAGTGGAGATAAAGGACCAACGATGTCAATAGCTACTCTTTCAAACGGTACCGTAAAGATTGGCATTTTGACCATAGGTACTCGCCTGGTGCCTCGGGAGGATGACAGTTGGCAAACTTTACACGATCTACAATAAGTAGTGACATCTGAGGACATTTTTGGCCAAAAATAGGTTTCCCTAATTTTATTTAAGGTTTTACGATGCGAGAAATGTCCGGCCACTGGCAGGTCATGAGCCATTTTAAGAACAGTCTCTCTGCATTGACTTGGAACAACTAAGATGGAATAGTCTATCTCATCTGAATTTAATTTGAATACTGACTTGTACAAGATACCTTTTATATATTCAAATTTATATGAAAAGTTTTTCCTTTGGATAACTTGATTTTGTTTAGCGGCATTATGGCAATTCTGAAGAGAAGGGCAATTAAGTTGCTAAACAAAATCAAGTTATCCAAAGGAAAAACTTTTCATATAAATTTGAATATATAAAAGGTATCTTGTACAAGTCAGTATTCAAATTAAATTCAGATGAGATAGACTATTCCATCTTAGTTGTTCCAAGTCAATGCAGAGAGACTGTTCTTAAAATGGCTCATGACCTGCCAGTGGCCGGACATTTCTCGCATCGTAAAACCTTAAATAAAATTAGGGAAACCTATTTTTGGCCAAAAATGTCCTCAGATGTCACTACTTATTGTAGATCGTGTAAAGTTTGCCAACTGTCATCCTCCCGAGGCACCAGGCGAGTACCTATGGTCAAAATGCCAATCTTTACGGTACCGTTTGAAAGAGTAGCTATTGACATCGTTGGTCCTTTATCTCCACTTTCATCTGGAACTTATATGTGCTATAAAGGTTCTCTGTATACTCTCGTGATCTGCAATTTCACCTGCTTTGAAGAGAGATATTAATGTATAGCAATATTCCAGAAAAAAGAGAACAAGTGATTTGAAAAAGAACATCAATGGCTTGGCATGTCTTCTTTTGAACGTTCTCATTATCCATCCTATCATTTTCTTTGCACCTATGATCGTGGCACATTTGTGATCCTTGAAAGAAGAATCTTCAGACATCACTACTCCCAGGTCCCTCACATTTTTTCCGCTCTATTGTATGATCAAAGTTTGTAGTATACTCTGTTCAAGTTATTATCTCCTCCAGTTTTCCATAACGGAGTAGCTGAAATTTGTCTTCATTAAACATCATATTGCTTTCCGTTCTCCAACCAATGGAAAACTTGTTGTATATCTTCTTGGAGGTTAACCGTGTCCTCAATAGATCACAGTCTCATGCAGATCCTAGTATCTTCTGCAAAGGATGACATGGTGCTGTGGATTCCACCTCTGTCTATGTCTGATATGAGGATGAGGAACAGGATGAGGGCGAGTACTGTGCCTTGTGAAAGAGAGCTTTTCACTATGGCAGCTTCCGATTTAACTCTGTTGACAACTATTCTTTGTGTTCGATTGGTTAGGAACTTGAAGATCCATCTCTGCACTTTGCTAGTTATTCCTTTAGCACGTATTTTGTGCACTATTACACCATGATCGCACTTGTCAAAGGCTTTTGCACAGTCTGTGTATATTACAGCTGCATTCTGTTTTTCTTCCAGTTCATTTAAGTGATCCAGTTGTTGTGAGAGGCAGGAGCGACCTGCTCTAAACCCATGTTGCCCTGGATTGTGCAGTTTTTGGGAATCCAAGTGGTTTGCAAGAGTGCTTCTTAGCACTATTTCAAAGATTTATATGATGTGGGACGTTAGAGATATTGGTCTACAGTAGTGGGGCTATATCCGTTGTTTTTTAAGTGACTGTGGAATTTCACACATGTTTAAGCTCTTTCTCCATAGTATGCTCAGGGCACGCGAAAGGGCTTCTTGCAGTTTTTAATGAACACAGAGTTCCACAAGTCTATGCCTGGATCTGAGTACAGGGGCATGTTGTCAATATCTTTCTCAAAGTCAGAAATATGGCATTCATTGATGGAGTTTTGAGGCCCGTTCATGAAAAAAATCATTTACATTGTCGATCTTCAGACTGATTAGTAGATTTCAGTATCTCACTCATTTCTTTGTTGTCAACTGTGTAAGTGCCATCTTGTCTGAGCAAGGACCCGATACTAGATGTGATATTTGCCTGTTTTTGGCATATGAAAAGAAATATTTCGAAATTCTTTCAATTTCATTAATCGAATTAGCTCCTACTGTCTCTCCTGGGTCCTGTAAGAGTCCTTTAACTTACGTTCGATACTTTCCATTTGCCTGGTCAGTGCTTCTTTCCATGTATCAGATAATCTAGCGTTCTTGAGGAGCTCAGTGATTCTTCATGGATTCTGTAGGGGGTGCGTTTTTCTCCAGTTTATCTTCTTTCTTAGGGATATATGCCTTGAACATACTTCAGCTGCCAGGAAGTTGATCCTTTCAAGGCACTGGTTTGGATCCATGTTGAGATATCTTCCAACATGTTTCATTTAAGACATGGTTCACCTGGTCCCAGTTGATGTTCTTGTTGTTAAAATTGTCTTTGGTGAAGACACCTTTATAGATGCAAATCTGAACTTCGATTAGATTGTGATTGGAATTAGTTGTTTTTGATACTGTTATGTTTATTACCAGGCCTCATTATTTGTGAAGTTAAATTTAAGGTCAAGTGTGTTTTCCAGTCTTGTTGGCTCCACTATCTGCTGATTTAAGGTGTGTTTATCGCAGAGATTTAGTAGCTCATGTGTATGTGACCTTTCATCTGCGCTGCCTCCAAGGATTGTTTCTACTGTAACATTTGCTAAATTCTTCCATTTTGAATGCCTCAGGTTGAAATCACCAAGCAGTTAGATATTTGGGGATGGAGCTGGAAGGCTTCCCAGACAGTAATAAGTTTTCAGTAGCGTTCCTTGAACTGTTGGGAGGTTGCTTCTGGTGGCTTATATACAACCACGATGACTAGGTTCTCGCTTTCGATCATTATTGTTAGAATGTCAACTACCTCATTTGTGGTGTTCAGCATCTTCGTGCAGATGAGTGGCTCTATGACAAACAGGCCAACCCCCTCCCCTTGTCTGTTTTTTCTGTCGCATCTAAAAATTTTGTACCCATTTATCCATATTTCATGGTCAAAGTGATATGTAAAGGCTGCAAACATCGCATTTGACTCCTCTAGAAGACCAATGATGAAAGATATTTTGTTGTTGGTGGATGGCTTAAGGCTCTGTATAATAACAAATATAAACGAGGTTGTATTCTGCGTTTGTTGGGGGGATTTTGTTATTGGCATCAGTAGTTGTAGCTCTGGAGGGCCACGGGGGGTCACTGGCTGTGCCTCCAGTCCAACAAGGCTCCAAGGTGATGGACTACTTTTGTTATTTCCTTCAATTTTTTTCGTTTCCTGCAACTAAAAAATCACTTGGAGTGTGGTTTGTTGTAGCTACTATTGTTTGTCTTGTGAGGTCTGTACCTCCTGGCTCCTTTTAGATGGCATGCAGAGCAGGTGGTATTGCAGCACTGTTTTTGGAGGACCGAAGAGTGGCACATTTCTGAGAGAAAGAATTTGCAGGAGGGAGAACGACACACTCCTTTAGACAGGAGGTAACGACATTTTTTGGGATGCTCAGAGTCGCATGTCACATTTGTTTTTCCTGATATTCCATGTTTACAGATATCCCAAACATAGAATTTGCACAATTTCGCTTATGGTAAGGTAGAATTTTTGGAAGGTGTGTTCTCAATTTGTGCAGTAACCAGTACTTACTATTATCTGTTCTACTACCAGGATCCCCGAGGCCATCCCGCTACTTAAAACTATACATGTGGTTTTGAGAGCACTAGTGAAATTTTTTACTAAAGTTGGGATCCCTAAAGGAAATTCAGACAGATCTTGGGTCAGATTTTACATCTAAACATTTTTGCACAGTCCTGGGGTAATTTAACATAAGACTGACAACCTCCACAACCTATCACTCGGAAAGTCAAGGGTTGGTGGAGCGGGCTTACAAGTCTCTCAAGACCATGATACTTGTTTATTGTACCCACCACCAGAAGCACTAGGATGACGGTATTCCCCTACTTTTGTTTGCCGTGAGGGACAGCACTCAGGAATCATTAGGCTGTAGTCCTTTAGAACAGATCTTTGGTCACCAAGTAGGGAGGTCATTGACTGTTTTGATGGGTTGTGTCTGGGGTGGGTGAGCTAGGTGGATGAGTTGTGTCTGGGGTTGGAAAGCTGGGTGGATGAGTTGTGTGTGGCTGTTCCCGGGCTGTTCTGTGTTTGTATTAGGGAGTTTAAATTTCTGTGTTTGTCTTTGTGTGCTTTAGGTCTGTATACTTGTGTGCGAGTAGTTGGGTGAGTGGGGTGGTTGTGTTGCTGGGTGGGCTTGGTGGGCTTGGTGAGTGGGGTGGTGGTGTTGCTGGGTGGGCTTGGTGAGTGGGGTGGTGGTGTTGCTGGGTGGGCTTGGTGAGTGGGGTGGTGGTGTTGCTGGGTGGGCTGGGTGAGTGGGGTGGTGGTGTTGCTGGGTGGGCTTGGTGAGTGGGGTGGTGGTGTGGCTGGGTGGGCTGGGTGAGTGGGGTGGTGGTGTTGCTGGGTGGGCTTGGTGAGTGGGGTGGTGGTGTTGCTGGGCGGGCTGGGTGAGTGGGGTGGTGGTGCTGCTGGGTGGGCTTGGTGATTGGGGAGGTGGTGTTGCTGGGTGGGATTGGTGAGTGGGGTGGTACTCGTCTAGTTGTACTTCCGTAGTTGTGGATGCAGGGGTCGAGTCACAGGTCCTGGCCCCGCCTCTTCACTGGCCGCTACTAAGTCACTCTTCCTGCTCCATGAGCTTTATCATACCTCTTCTTAAAGCTATGTATAGATCCTACCTCCACTACATCACTTAACAGACTATTCCACTTTCTGACAACTCTCCTGACTTCCAGTGTCGTCAGGTTGATTTCCCTTAATTAACCTTTCCTTCTAGGACATACCCCTTAGCTCCGGGACTAGTTTTATTGCAAACCTTTTCACTTTCGCTAGCTTCCTTACATGCTTGATTTGGTATGGGTTCCGAACTTTTGCTGCATACTCCAATATGGGCCTGACGTACACGGTGTACAGGGTCCTGAACGATTCCTTATTAAGATGTCGGAATGCTGTTCTGAGGTTTGCTAGGCGTAAGTATGCTGCAGTATACTTCCCTGATCTATTGCAGTGCGCCTCCGGAGATGAGCCCGGTGTTATACTCACCCGAAGATCCTTTTCCTTGAGTGAGGTTTGTAGTTTGTGGTCCCCTAGACTGTACTCCGTCTGCGGTCTTCTTTCCCCTTCCCCAATCTTCATGACTTTTCATTTGGTGGGATTGAACTCCAGGAGCCAGTTGCTGAAAAACGCCCGCAGCCTGTCCAAATCCTTTTGTAGTTCTGCTTGGTCTCAAACCGGGCCTCGGGGGCATTGACCCCCAAAACCCTCTCCAGGTGGAAATAAATGGTATCAAATACCGACACAGTGGAAATATAAACACATATGCAGTATAATGTGATCCTTTATTGACAACGTTTCACCCACACAGTGGGCTTTTTCAAGTCACACACAGATCTACCTGGGGTGGAAGGTACGGGAGTATTTATAGTCATGTTCAGAATGTTGAGGTCAGGTGGAGAATGCTGCATCTGATGATCTACCGGGTGGAGTTGTAGAGTCTTGGGTAGCTTGGCAGGGGTATTGGACAAGTTGTGAGTAGACCTTCCGCAGTGTTCTATGTTCTTATGTGGGATAGCGATGAAGAAGTTTCTTGGCGAGTGGTTCAGCTATGTTATAGAAGTCGTTGTTCTGGTTGAAATTGTTGGTTATAGAGATAAGCGATGATTCCAGGATTCTTCGGTATTGAGTGTTGTCTTCTGTGGCGATAAGTCTTGAGTTTCTGTAGTTATTAAATGGTTGTGTGAATTTCCAATATTACAAAAATTGCAAAGATTACTATAGGTTTTCGTTCAGCTCGTTCATGGCTTCCCAGGATGGAAGATAAATCTTTCAAAATATCTGCCAATTTCTTACAGTTCACAAAAAGAGAAATCATATTACAACTCAGTGAGAGAGAAAACGTAATGATGGCAGCAACAATGTTGTACTTCCTGTCTCATAATGTTGATTCAGTAGGATGGTAAGTGAGAAGATCGCCATTTGCACGAAGACACTCTAGAGGCAGATCTTAAGGCAAAATTTGAAACGGCAGCGAATGCTCTGTCTCAGAAAATGTGTATGGAAATATAACAAGTATCTGACAACCAATTAGTACTAAATGCCAAGGTTAGGCAAGACCCAACACACTTTATGGTTCATGAAACTTACTGTAATTTCTTTTAATTATTGTAAATATTTCGGATTTTTTAACAGATTTGGTTTGTTTTACTCTTGCAAATGAGCTATGTAGTTAAAAAGTTTAACAGTGAATGAAACTGGAGTTAAACTGGTCTCAAAGTTGGTTATAAAGTGAGGAGCGAGTAAGCAGAGGAATAATTACTTATTTGTTGTATTGGCTTTACGTCTCCACTTAATAATAATTATCAGTTAACTGCCTTCTTAAAATTTCTTCACTATCTCATCAAGACAGAGTAAACATTACATTACTGACCTTGAAGATTAAGACTAGTTTAAACAGCACTTTTAATTGAAGTATCATTAACTGAGAAAACAAGAAAATTACAAGAACATTTAGTATGATTTATGAAGTCTCTAAAATAAAGACACACACACACACGCACGCACACACACACACACACACACACACACACACACACACACACACACACACACACACACACACAAACACATTATTTATATATATATATATATATATATATATATATATATATATATATATATATATATATATATATATATATATATACATACAATAAAATCACAGTAAACAGGTGATTTCAGAATATGCAAAACAACCACTGTGAAAGAATAGTAAAATTCCAAGCGCTTTCGTGACTTCTCACATTATCAAGGAACTATAAAAGTAATACATCGAAGGAAGGCATATACAGGTTGAAGATCACACCTCACCATCACATCCCACAACAAAGCAACACCTGACGTGCGACGACATCCGACTCATAAGAGAGGAGGAACACTGCAGCAGGCCCGCTGGCCCAACTAGACAGGTCCTTCACGACATCCCACTAACAAAATATTCTACCCAAGAATTAAGATTTATTATTTGTCCAATGTATTATTAAATTCTTCCAAAATTTTATTAATTATAAGTGGATTTAATTTATATAAACCAAAGGAAATACTCATATTATTTTCAAAACTGCTTTTTATGAAACAAGATTCAATTATATTCCTGTCGGCCATGGACTTGCTTGATACAACTTTCTCAACTTTTTGAAAATCAGTTGGATGGCTAAAATCTCTCACATGAATAAATAGAGCATTGGAATCTAGTCCAGTTCTAATGCTATATTTATGTTGTTTTAATCTTAGTTCCAGACTTTTAACAGTTTGTCTGCAATAAACTATCGCAAATTTTACAAGGAATCTTATAGACACATCCGTCAGCATTTTGGGGGGAATTCTTTATCAAAATTTTTTTTTTACTGTATCAACATTTTTAAATACAACTTTGATATTAAGTCTTAAGAAGAGAAGGCATATCAACCAAGTTTTCATGGTAAAAGAGAACCAACATATTTTTAGTTGAATAAGGTTGGTTGTCCCTTTTTGGATTATAAAAAGTATTTCTAGCAATTTTAAAAGATTTATCAATTACGTTTCTTGGGTAATTCAGATCATTAGCTATTTCATAAATTTTGGATATTTCTTCATCTATGAACTCTAGACTACAGATACGTAAAGCTCTCAAAAACATTGATGAGAAAACAAAAAGTTTAACTCTATCTTGAGGGGAAGAATAATAGTGTACATTTTTTTTTATTATCACACTGGCCGATTCCCACCAAGGCATGGTGGCCCGAAAAAGAAAAACTTTCACCATCATTCACTCCATCACTGTCTTGCCAGAAGGGTGCTTTACACTACAGTTTTTAAACTGCAACATTAACACCCCTCCTTCAGAGTGCAGGCACTGTACTTCCCATCTCCAGGACTCAAGTCCGACCTGCCGGTTTCCCTGAACCCCTTCATAAATGTTACTTTGCTCACACTCCAACAGCACGTCAAGTATTAAAAACCATTTGTCTCCATTCACTCCTATCAAACACGCTCACGCATGCCTGCTGGAAGTCCAAGCCAATCGCACACAAAACCTCCTTTACCCCCTCCCTCCAACCTTTCCTAGGCCGATCCCTACCCCGCCTTCCTTCCACTACAGACTGATACACTCTTGAAGTTATTCTGTTTCGCTCCATTCTCTCCACATGTCCGAACCACCTCAACAACCCTTCCTCAGCCCTCTGGACAACAGTTTTGGTAATCCCGCACCTCCTCCTAACTTCCAAACTACGAATTCTCTGCATTATATTCACACCACACATTGCTCTCAGACATGACATCTCCACTACCTCCAGCCTTCTCCTCGCTGCAACATTCATCACCCATGCTTCACACCCATATAAGAGCGTTGGTAAAACTATACTCTCATACATTCCCCTCTTTGCCTCCAAGGACAAAGTTCTTTGTCTCCACAGACTCCTAAGTGCACCACTCACCCTTTTCCCCTCATCAATTCTATGATTCACCTCATCTTTCATAGACCCATCCGCTGACACGTCCACTCCCAAATATCTGAATACATTCACCTCCTCCATACTCTCTCCCTCCAATCTGATATCCAATCTTTCATCACCTAATCTTTTTATCCTCATAACCTTACTCTTTCCTGTATTCACTTTCAATTTTCTTCTTTTGCACACCCTACCAAATTCATCCACCAATCTCTGCAACTTCTCTTCAGAATCTCCCAAGAGTACAGTGTCATCAGCAAAGAGCAACTGTGACAACTCCCACTTTATGTGTGATTCTTTATCTTTTAACTCCACGCCTCTTGCCAATACCCTCGCATTTACTTCTCTTACAACCCCATCTATAAATATATTAAACAACCACGGTGACATCACACATCCTTGTCTAAGGCCTACTTTTACTGGGAAATAATTTCCCTCTTTCCTACATACTCTAACTTGAGCCTCACTATCCTCGTAAAAACTCTTCACTGCTTTCAGTAACCTACCTCCTACACCATACACCTGCAACATCTGCCACATTGCCCCCCTATCCACCCTGTCATACGCCTTTTCCAAATCCATAAATGCCACAAAGACCTCTTTAGCCTTATCTAAATACTGTTCACTTATATATTTCATTGTAAACACCTGGTCCACACATCCCCTACCTTTCCTAAAGCCTCCTTGTTCATCTGCTATCCTATTCTCCGTCTTACTCTTAATTCTTTCGATAATAACTCTACCATACACTTTGCCAGGTATACTCAACAGACTTATCCCCCTATAATTTTTGCACTCTCTTTTATTCCCTTTGCCTTTATACAAAGGAACTATACATGCTCTCTGCCAATCCCTAGGTACCTTACGCTCTTCCATACATTTACTAAATAATTGCACCAACCACTCCAAAACTATATCCCCACCTGCTTTTAACATTTCTATCTTTATCCCATCAATCCCAGCTGCCTTACCCCCTTTCATTTTACCTACTGCCTCACGAACTTCCCCCACACTCACAACTGGCTCTTCCTCACTCCTACAAGATGTTGTTCCTCCTTGCCCTATACACGAAATCACAGCTTCCCTATCTTCATCAACATTTAACAATTCCTCAAAATATTCCCTCCATCTTCCCAATACCTCTAACTCTCCATTTAATAACTCTCCTCTCCTATTTTTAACCGACATATCCATTTGTTCTCTAGGCTTTCTTAACTTATTAATCTCACTCCAAAACTTTTTCTTATTTTCAACAAAATTTGTTGATAACATCTCACCCACTCTCTCATTTGCTCTCTAGTGTACATAGGAACAGTTATTTGTAGATTTTCTGTAAATTTTAAGTATGAATTCATTATTACCCTTAATAATTAACACATCTATAAAAGGCAATGTTATTTTCCTCAAACTCAACAGTAAATTTTATAGAATAGGCTAAGGTATTTAATTTAACAAGGAAATGGTGTATATCTACATTCTTGGGCATAAGACACAAAATATCATCAACATATCTGAACCATTTAATTCTTTTAGAGAGGATTGTGTTAAGAAGTGTTGTTTCAAAAAAATCCATGTATTGGTTACTAAGAACAGGTGAAAAAGGATTTCCCATTGCCATACCAAACTTCTGAGTGTAAAACTTATCATTTAATACAAATTTTGCATCACCAATGCAAAAGTTTAATAAGTTTAATGATAGTAGGAACTGGCAATGGTAAATAATAATTAATATGTTCTTCAGATAAAAAACTTAATAAATCATCAACTGAAACTTTCGTAAACAAGGAAGTAACATCAAAACTAACCATGTTACAATCATTTAAGTCAGTCAAGGAGCTTAATTTATCAACTAATACTGTGTTATTTTTAACATTAAAGTTAGAAATTTTACCAACAATAAGGCTCAAAATGTCGACAAGCCATTAATTCCTGTGAAACTGATCCTATGGAGCTAATAATTGGTCTGACTGGATTACCTGGTTTATGTGTTTTTATTAGTCGTACATGTAGAGTAGAGATGGATTAGGGGAAGTAAATTGTTTGATTAATTCATCTTTGCCTTTCAGTAGAACTTTTATTGTTTCATTGAAATTACTGTTAACGGTTTCTAAGGAATTCTTTGTGTGTGTGTGTGTGTGTGTGTGTGTGTGTGTGTGTGTGTGTGTGTGTGTATATATATATATATATATATATATATATATATATATATATATATATATATATATATATATATATATATATATATATATATTACTACTACTACTATACTACTTTTGTGCTACTGCTACTAATACTATACTACTTCTACTACTACTACTGCTTTACTACTATTATGCAACTACTACTAATGCTATGCTACTACTACTCTTACTCTTCTACTACTACTATTCTACTACTGCTACTACTACTACTATTACTACTATACTACTACTATTCTACTACTACTACTATTACTACTATTCTACTACTACTACTACTGTTACTACAACTACTATTTTACTACTACTACTATTACTACTACTACTACTACTACTACTACTACTGTTACTACTACAACTATTTTACTGCTATACCACTTCAACTAATACTACTATTAATTCTAATAATAATAACTAGAAAATTTATTGAGGTAACATCGTCTTATGAAATATTTTTATTCTCATTTACGTCAGTTTTCA
>NW_027198736.1:0-25000 GCF_038502225.1 Cherax quadricarinatus
GAACTACTTCTAAGAAATCGTATGATTCTAAATTCCCTGTCAAGAAATTCCAATCAATATGACTAAAGTTAAAGTCTCCTAGAATTACTACATTATCGTGCCTTGTGGCCCTAACAATTTCCTCCCATAGTAGTCTCCCCTGGTCCCTATCTAAATTTGGGGGACGGTATATCACACCTAAAATTAATTTTTCATGTCCCTCTGAAAATTCTATCCAAACAGACTCTGTATGTGTTACTTCAGACTTAATACCCGTTTTTATGCAACAGTTCAAGCGATCTCGGACATACAATGCCACCCCACCCCCCTTCCCGATACTTCTATCTACTTGGAACAATTTTAAACCCTGAATGTGACATTCTGCAGGCATGTCCCGACTTTTTGAATTAAACCACGTCTCAGTAATGGCAAATACATCTATGTTACCTGCACTAGCAACTAGTCTCAACTCGTCCATCTTATTCCTAGCACTGCGACTATTTGTGTAATAAATATTTAATGACCCTCCTATCTCTTTACCCTTTCTGCTCCTTTCTGTTATTCCACTAAACCTATTACTGTCATTGTCAATTAGTGCCACTGGCTTTCCAATATCCTCCTCATTTTGCCTATTACTAGTTCTCCTAGTACTCATGTTACTACCCTGCGACTTCACAGTTTTCCCGCCAAAACCCATACCACTAACTATTCCTAGTTTAAAGACCTAACAGCTCCCTCCACTGCGTTGGCCAGTGCTCCCACCCCACACCTAGACAAGTGAACCCCATCCCTGGCATACATGTCATTTCTGCCATAGAAGAGGTCCCAGTTGTCAATGAATGTTACCGCATTTTCCTTACAGTATTTGTCCAGCCAGCAATTGACACTAATTGCTCTGGACAACCATTCATTTCCAACTCCTCTCCTTGGCAAAATGCCACATATGACAGGTTTCCCACCCTTCCTCCTAATTATCTCTATTGCTGACCTAAATTGTAATTGTTATGGGATTACTGTAATGACCTCGGGAATATTCTTGTGACTGTGGGAATATTGTAATAACTTGGAATATTCTTGTGACCGTTGAAATATTGTAATTACCGTGGGAATATTGGAATGTCCGTAGGAATACAGTAATATCCGTTGGAATATTGTAATGTCCGTGGGAATATTGTAATGATCGTGGAAATATTGTAATTATCGTCGGAATATTGTAATGATCGTGAGAATATTTTAATGACCATGGGAATATTCTCTAGACGAATGTAGATAATTTATCAACTTGTCGGTTAAGAGAACCGACAAGTTGATAAATTAGACGAAAGCCTAACACTTGGGTATGTTTATTGAGGATACGTTTCGCCATACAGTGGCTTCATCAGTTCTATTTAAAGAATGGCTATGAAGATCAGAATGTATTGTCGTCAAATGGGGGTCCTCACAGGGGGGTCGTCACAGGGGTGTCGTCACAGGGGGGTCGTCATAGGGGAGTCGTCAGAGAGGGGGTCATCACAGGGGGGTCATTACAGGGGGTTGTCAAAGGGGTCGTCATAAGGTGTTAAAAGGGGTTGTCACAGGAGGATTGTCACAGTGGGACATCACAGGGGAATCGTCAAAGGGGGGTCGTCAGAGGGGGTACCCACAGGGGGGTCTTCACAATGAGTCGTCACAGGGGGTCGTCACAGGGAGTTGTCACAGTGGGGTCGTCACCAGGGCTCGTCACAGGAAGGACGTCACAGGGGGCTGACGCGTCTCAGTTCACTCTTAATGAAACAAATTGAGTTTTAGTTTCTAAACTGAGTATCCGAACTGCCTGGCCTGCTCAACCTGCACGACCTGCCTGGCCTGCCTGAACTGCCTGGCCTGCTCAACCTGCACGACCTGCCTGGCCTGCCTGAACTGCCTGGCCTGCTCAACCTGTACGACCTGCCTGGCCTGCTCAACCTGCACGACCTGCCTGGCCTGCCTGAACTGCCTGGCCTGCTCAACCTGTACGACCTGCCTGGCCTGCTCAACCTGCACGACCTGCCTGGCCTGCCTGAACTGCCTGGCCTGCTCAACCTGTACGACCTGCCTGGCCTGCTCAACCTGCACGACCTGCCTGGCCTGCTCAACCTGCACGACCTGCCTGGCCTGCCTGAATTGCCTGGCCTGCTCAACCTACACGACCTGCCTGGCCTGCCTGAACTGCCTGGCCTGTTCAGCCTGCACGACCTGCCTGGCCTGCCTGAACTGCCTGGCCTGCTCAACCTGCACGACCTGCCTGGCCTGCCTGAACTGCCTGGCCTGTTCAACCTGCACAACCTGCCTGGCCTGCCTGAACTGCCTGGCCTGCTCAACCTGCACGACCTGCCTGGCCTGCCTGAATTGCCTGGTCTGCTCAACCTGCACGACCTGCCTGGCCTGCCTGAACTGCCTGGTCTGCTCAACCTGCACGACCTTCCTGGCCTGCCTGAACTGCCTGGCCTGCTCAACCTGCACGACCTGCCTGGCCTGCCTGAACTGCCTGGCCTGTTCAACCTGCACGACCTGCCTGACTTTGTCGACCTACCTGGTCTGCCCGAACTGCCTGGCCTGCTCAACCTGCCTATCCTACTCGACCTGCCTGGCCTGCTCGACACGCACGACTTGCCTGGCCTTCTCGCCCTACCTGACCTGCTCGACTTGCCTGGCTTGCTCGACCTGCCCGTCTTATTCGACCTGCATGGCCTGTTCAACCTGCACGATCTGCTTGGCCTTCTCGACCTGCACGACCTGCCTGGCCTGCTCGACCTGCCTGACCTGCTCGATCTGTCTGTCCTACTCGACCTGCTAAGCCTACACGACCTGCCTCTCCTGCTTTGCCTGCCTGGCCTTCCTGACCTGCGCGACCTGCCTGGCCTGCTCGACCTGCCTGGCCTGCCCGACCTGCCTGGCCTGCCCGACCTGCCTGGCCTGCCCGACCTTCCTGGCCTGCCCGACCTGCCTGGCCTGCCCGACTTGCATGGCCTGCTCGACCTTCCTTACCTGTTCGGCCTACCATTCCTGCTCGACCTTCCCGACCTGCCTGGCTTGCTCGACTTGCCTGACCTGCCTTGCCTGCCCGACTTGCATGGCCTGCTCGACCTTCCTTACCTGCTCGGCCTACCTTTCCTGCTCGACCTTCCCGACCTGCCTTGCCTGCTCGACCTGCCTGACCTGCCTTGCCTGCCCGACCTGCCTTCCCTGCCAGACCTGCCTGGCCTGCCCAACCTGCCTGGCCTGCCCAACCTGCCTGACCTGCCCAACCTGCCTGGCCTTCCCATCCTGCCTGGCCTGCTCGACCTAATTGGGTTGCTCGATCTGCGTGGCCTACCTGACCTGCCTGGCCTTCCCAACCAAAATGGTCTACCGACGTGCGAGGTCTGTGTGACCTACACTCGGCCTACTGTGATGGGCCTAGCCTTTTCCTGCCTGCACAGTCGCTCTTTCCTTCACTACATATCCTACTTTGCACGGCCTTCTGTGGCCTGCATAGTTTATACTAGCCTACACAGCCTACTCTGGCCTACATGTCCAGCTGTAGCCTGCACGATGCGTCTTAACCAGCACTACTGACTATCCTTTACTCAATTTTGGCCCATACGGCCTGCACGGCTTACACTGGCCTGCACGGACTACTTTGGCTTGCATAGCATATTCTGCCCTGTACTGCATACTCTGGCCTGCAGGCCTACTCTGGCCTGCATAATCTGTTCTGGCCTGCACGTCATACTATGGCCTGCACAGCCTACTCCGACCTGCACGGTCTACTCTAGTTTGCACATCATACTATGGCCTGCAGCCTACTCTGGCTTGCACAACCTACTCTGGCTTGAACGCAGCGTACTGTGACCTGCACGTCTGCCTGCTTCGTTCAGCACAGCGGCATGCTCTGGCCTGCAACGTTACCTAGTCTGGAGTGCACGGTGGCCTACCCTGGCTTGCAAAATGGACTACCCTAGCCTACAGAGCGACCTACCCTGGTCTGCAAGGTGACCTACCCTGGCCTGCAGGGTGACCTACTCTGGCCTGCAGAGTAACCCTCCCTGGCCTGCATTGTGACCTCCCCTGGCCTGCAGGGTTACCTACCCTGGCCTGCAGCGTGACCCACCCTGGCTTGCAGGATGATTTCCCTGGCCTGCAGGGCCTGCAGGGTGATCTACCCTGGCATGCAGGGCGACCTACCCTGGCCTGCAGGGTGACCTACCATTGCCTGTAGGGTGACCTACCCTGGCCTGCAGGGCGATATACCCTGGCCTGAAGAGTGGAATCCCCTGGCCTGCAGGGCGACATACCCTGGCCATCAGGGCGATCTACCCTAGCCTGCAGGGTGACCTACCCTGACCTGCAGAGCGACCTTTCCTGGCCTGCAGGGCGACCTACTCTGGCCTGCAGGGTGACCTACCCTGGCCTGCAGAGCGACTAACCCTGGCCTGCAGGGGGACCTACCCCGGCCTGCAGAGTGACCTACCATGGTCAGCAGGGCGATCTACCCTGGCCTGCAGGGTGACCTACCCTGGCCTGCAGAGCGATATACCCTGGCCTGAAGAGTGGAATCCCCTGGCCTGCAGGGCGACATACCCTGGCCATCAGGGCGATCTACCCTGGCCTGCAGGGCGACCTACCCTGACCTGCAGAGCGACCTTTCCTGGCCTGCAGGGCGACCTACTCTGGCCTGCATCTACCCTGGCCTGCAGAGCGGGCCTGACCTACCTGCTGTGACCTACCATGGTCAGCAGGGCGATCTACCCTGGCCTGCTTACCCTGGCCTGCGATATACCCTGGCCTGAAGAGTGGAATCCCCTGGCCTGCAGGGCGACATACCCTGGCCATCAGGGCGATCTACCCTGGCCTGCAGGGCGACCTTTCCTGGCCTGCAGGGCGACCTACTCTGGCCTGCAGGGTGACCTACCCTGGCCTGCAGAGCGACTAACCCTGGCCTGCAGGGGGACCTACCCCGGCCTGCAGAGTGACCTACCATTGTCAGCAGGGCGATCTACCCTGGCCTGCAGGGTGACCTACCCTGGCCTGCAGGGTAACCTACCTTGGCTTGCAGAGTGACCTACTCTGCCATGCAGGGCGACCTACCCTAGCCTGCAGGCGACCTACCCTGGGCTGCAGGATGACCTATCCTGGCCAGCAGGGTGATCTACCCTGGCCTGCACTGCGACCTACCCAGGCCTGCAGGACGACCTATCCTTTCCTGCAGAATGACCTACCCTGACCTGCAGGGCGACCTACCCTAGCCTGCAGGGCGATCTCTCCTGGCCTGCAGGGCGACCTACCCTGGAATGCAGGGCAACCTAACCTGGCCTGTAGGACGATCTATCCTGGCCTGCATGATGACCTTGTTGGCCTGCATGGAAACCTACTCTGGCCTGCAGGGTGACCTACCCAGGAATGCAGGGCGACCTACCTTGGACCCTGGCCTGCAGGGCGACCTACCCTGGGCTGCAGGACGACATTCCCTGGCCTGTTGTTGACCTCCCCTGACCTGCAGGGTGACCTAACCTGGGCTGCAGGAAGACCTATCCTGGTCTGCAGGATGACCTACCCTGATTTGCAGGGCGACCTACCCTAGCCTGCAGGATGACCTCCCTGGCCTGCAGGGCAACCTACTCTGGCCTGCAGGGTGACCTACCATTGCCTGTAGGGCGATCTACCCTGGCCTGCAGGGCGACATACCCTGGCCTGAAGAGTGGAATACCCTGGCCTACAGGGCGACATACCCTGGCCAGCAGGGGGACCTACCACGGCCTGCAGAGTGACCTATCCTGGCCATCAGGGCGATCTACCCTGGCCTGCAGGGTAACCTACCTTGGCCTGTAGGCGATCTACACTGCCATGCAGGGCGACCTACCTTGGCCTGCAGGATAACCTACCCTGACCTGCAGGGCGACCTACCCTGGCTTGCAGGCAACCTACAGTGGGCTGCAGAATGACCTACCCTGGCCAGCACTGCGACCTACCCAAGCCTGCAGGACGACCTACCCTGACCTGCAGAATGACCTACCCTAAGCTGCAGAATGACCTACCCTGACATGAAGGTGACCTACCCTAGCCTGCAGGGCGACCTACCATGGCCTGCAGGATGACCTTGCTGGCCTGCAGGGCAACCTACTCTGGCCTGCAGGGTGACATACCCTGGCGTGCAGGGCGACCTACCCTGGCCTGCAGGGTGACCTACCGTGGCCTGTAGGGCGACCTACCCTGGCCTGCAGGGCGATCTACACTGGCCTGCAGGGTGACGTACCCTGGCCTGAAGAATGGAATACCATGGCCTGCAGGACGACCTACACTGGCCTGCAGAGCGACCTACCCTGGCCAGCAAGGCGATCTACCCTGGTCTGCAGGGTGACCTACCCTGGCCTGCAGGGCGACCTTTCCTGGCCTGCAGGGCGACCTACCCTGGCCTGCAGGGGGACCTACCATAGCCTGCAGAGTGACCTACCCTGGCCATCAGGGCGATCTACCCTGGTCTGCAGGGTAACCTACCTTGGCTTGCAGGCGACCTACCCTGCCATGCAGGGCGACCTACCCTGGCCTGCAGGATAACCTACCATGACCTGCAGGGTGACCTTCCCTGGCCTGCAGGCGACCTACCCTGGGATGCAGGATGACCTACTCTGGCCTGCAGGGTGACCTATCCTGGCCTGGACTGCGGCCTACCCAAGCCTGCAGGACGACCTACCCTGGCCTGCAGAATGACCTACCCTGACCTGAAGGGTGACCTACCCTAGCCTGCAGGGCGACTTACCCTGGCCTGCAGGATAACCTTGCTGGCCTACATACTCTGGCCTGCAGGGTGACATACCCTGGCGTGCAGGGCGACCTACCCTGGGCTGCAGGGTGACCTACCGTGGCCTGTAGGGCGACCTACTCTGGCCTGCAGGGTGACGTACCTTGGCCTGAAGAGTGGAATACCATGGCCTGCAGGGCGACTTACCCTGGCCAGCAAGGCGATCTACCCTGGCCTGCAGGGTGATCTTTCCTGGCCTGCAGGGCGGCCTACCCTGGCCTGCAAGGTGACCTACCCTGGCCTGCAGGGCGACCTGCCTGGCCTGCAGGGTGATCTACCGTGGCCTGTAGGGTGACCTACCCTGGCCTGCAGGGTGACCTACCCTGGCCTGCAGGGTGACCTACCCTGGCCTGCAGGGTGACCTATCCTCGCCTGCAGGGTGACCTACCCTGGCCTGCAGGGTGACCTACCCTGGCCTGCAGAGCGACCTACCCTGGCCTGCAGGGTGACCTACCCTGGCCTGCAGGGTGACCTACCCTGGCCTGCAGGGCGACCTACCCTGGCCTGCAGGGCGACCTACCCTGGCCTGCAGGGTGGCCTACCCTGGCCTGCAGGGTGACCTACCCTGGCCTGCAGGGTGACCTACCCTGGCCTGCAGGGTGACCTACCCTGGCCTGCAGGGTGACCTACCCTGGCCTGCAGGGTGACCTACCCTGGCCTGCAGGGTGACCTACCCTGGCCTGCAGGGTGACCTACCCTGGCCTGCAGGGTGACCTACCCTGGCCTGCAGGGTGACCTGCCCTGGCCTGCAGGGGGACCTACCCTGGCCTGCAGGGTGACCTACCCTGGCCTGCAGGGTGACCTACCCTGGCCTGCAGGGTGACCTACCCTGGCCTGCAGGGTGACCTACCCTGGCCTGCAGGGTGACCTACCCTGGCCTGCAGGGTGACCTACCCTGGCCTGCAGGGTGACCTACCCTGGCCTGCAGGGTGACCTACCCTGGCCTGCAGGGTGACCTACCCTGGCCTGCAGGGTGACCTACCCTGGCCTGCAGGGTGACCTACCCTGGCCTGCAGGGTGACCTACCCTGGCCTGCAGGGTGACCTACCCTGGCCTGCAGGGTGACCTACCCTGGCCTGCAGGGTGACCTACCCTGGCCTGCAGAGTGACCTACCCTGGCCTGCAGGGTGACCTACCCTGGCCTGCAGGGTGAACTACCCTGGCCTGCAGGGTGACCTACCCTGGCCTGCAGGGTGACCTACCCTGGCCTGCAGGGTGACCTACCCTGGCCTGCAGGGTGACCTACCCTGGCCTGCAGGGTGACCTACCCTGGCCTGCAGGGTGACCTACCCTGGCCTGCAGGGTGACCTACCCTGGCCTGCAGGGTGACCTACCCTGGCCTGCAGAGTGACCTACCCTGGCCTGCAGGGTGACCTACCCTGGCCTGCAGGGTGACCTACCCTGGCCTGCAGGGTGACCTACCCTGGCCTGCAGGGTGACCTACCCTGGCCTGCAGGGTGACCTACCCTGGCCTGCAGGGTGACCTACCCTGGCCTGCAGGGTGACCTACCCTGGCCTGCAGGGTGACCTACCCTGGCCTGCAGGGTGACCTACCCTGGCCTGCAGGGTGACCTACCCTGGCCTGCAGGGTGACCTACCCTGGCCTGCAGGGTGACCTACCCAGGCCTGCAGGGTGAACTACCCTGGCCTGCAGGGTGACCTACCCTGGCCTGCAGGGTGACCTACCCTGGCCTGCAGAGTGACCTACCCTGGCCTGCAGGGTGACCTACCCTGGCCTGCAGGGTGACCTACCCTGGCCTGCAGGGTGACCTACCCTGGCCTGCTGCCCTACCCTGGCCTGCAGGGTGACCTACCCTGGCCTGCAGGGTGACCTACCCTGGCCTGCAGGGTGACCTACCCTGGCCTGCAGGGTGACCTACCCTGGCCTGCAGTGTGACCTACCCTGGCCTGCAGGGTGACCTACCCTGGCCTGCAGGGTGACCCTGGCCTGCCTACCCTGGCCTGCAGGGTGACCGACCCTGGCCTGCAGGGTGACCTACCCTGGCCTGCAGGGTGACCTACCCTGGCCTGCAGGGTGACCTACCCTGGCCTGCAGGGTGACCTACCCTGGCCTGCAGGGTGACCTACCCTGGCCTGCAGGGTGACCTACCCTGGCCTGCAGGGTGACCTACCCTGGCCTGCAGGGTGACCTACCCTGGCCTGCAGGGTGACCTACCCTGGCCTGCAGGGTGATCTACCCTGGCCTGCAGGGTGACCTACCCTGGCCTGCAGGGTGACCTACCCTGGCCTGCAGGGTGATCTACCCTGGCCTGCAGGGTGATCTACCCTGGCCTGCAGGGTGATCTACCCTGGCCTGCAGGGTGACCTACCCTGGCCTGCAGGGTGACCTACCCTGGCCTGCAGGGTGACCTACCCTGGCCTGCAGGGTGACCTACCCTGGCCTGCAGAGTGACCTACCCTGGCCTGCAGGGTGACCCACCCTGGCCTGCAGGGTGACCTACCCTGGCCTGCAGGGTGACCCACCCTGGCCTGCAGGGTGACCTACCCAGGCCTGCAGGGTGACCTACCCTGGCCTGCAGGGTGACCTACCCTGGCCTGCAGGGTGACCTACCCTGGCCTGCAGGGTGACCTACCCTGGCCTGCAGGGTGACCTACCCTGGCCTGCAGGGTGACCTACCCTGGCCTGCAGGGTGACCTACCCTGGCCTGCAGGGGGACCTACCCTGGCCTGCAGGGTGACCTACCCTGGCCTGCAGAGTGACCTACCCTGGCCTGCAGGGGGACCTACGCGGGCCTGCAGGGTGACCTACCCTGGCCTGCAGGGCGACCTACCCTGGCCTGCAGGGTGACCTACCCTGGCCTGCAGAGTGACCTACCCTGGCCTGCAGGGTGACCCACCCTGGCCTGCAGGGTGACCTACCCTGGCCTGCAGGGTGACCTACCCTGGCCTGCAGGGTGACCTACCCTGGCCTGCAGGGTGACCTACCCTGGCCTGCAGGGCGGGACACAACACATAAATATTTAATGCCTCAGACTTCTCAGGAAAATGAGATTGGAAGACATTTTTCTCAGGTGGTTAGTGCCTGTGTTTGTTTGTTTGTTTGTCGTGTGTGTGTGTATTTGTTTTTGTGTTTATTTGTTTGCCTGTTTGCGTTTGTTTGTCGCGAGTGTGTTTTTGTGTTTTTGCTTGTTTATATGTTTATTTATTTGTATGTTCATTTGCTTGTGTGTTTGTTTATTTATTTGTGTGTTTGTTTATGTGTTTGTCTCGCATGTGTGCGTGTGTGTGTGCGTTTGTGTTTACTCACCTATGTGTGTGTGTGTGTGTGCGTGCTTGTGTTTGTATGTGTAAACTAACAGATTTTTGTTTACGGGAGTCGAGACACAGCTCTTGGCCCCGCTCCCTTTACTAGTTTGATCAACATCCCTGATTTCAGGCTTCATGGGTCTTGTCATATCTACACTTGAAGCTGTGTATTGAGTTTGCCTCCACCACTGCCTCATCCTCTTTCAAACCTTCCCGAGACTAAAGAAATACTTCCTTACATCCCTGAGGGCCGTGAGTGTTTTCAGCTTTCATCAGCGTCCCCTTGATCCTGGTCCTTCTAATACATACGAACCGTCCATAGCTCCATATCATATTTTGTATATCATAAACATGTCTCCTCTTGCTTTTCTGCCAAGGTCGTGGGGCTCAGGTCCTCCTCACAGGACATTTTTCTTAATTCTGGTACTAGTCTGGTTTCAAACCTTTGAACATTCTCGAACTTCTTGACGTGCGTGCCCGGGTATGGGCTCCATGCTGGGGTAGTGCACTCGTTGTCTGGCCTAACATATGATATATAAGGTTCTGAAGGATTCTTTGTTCGTGTCCTTGAATGTTATCCTGAGGTGGGCAGGTCGTGCGCTTCGTGTCCTTGAATGTTATCCTGAGGTGAGCAGGTCGTGCGCTTCCTGGTGTCGTTACACAGTTTACGTGTGGTTCTGGCGTCATCTTAGCTGCTAATGTTGGCTTCTTTCACTTCCGGTATTGTCGCTGCTATTCCAAAAATATAATTTAATTGTTTTTTTTTAAATTAAATGTTTAATTGAAGTTATTTTGAAATGTAATCTAACCCAAGTTAACAAGTCTTAATCTAATTTAGTTCAATGTAACCTAGTCTATTCTAGCCTAATCGTATTTAACCTGATGTACCCTAACTTGATGTACCCTAACTTGATCTACCCTAACTTAATCTACCCTAACTTGATCTACCCTAACTTGATCTACCCTAACTTGATCTACCCTAACTTGATCTACCCTAACTTGATCTACCCTAACTTGATCTTCCCTAACTTGATCTACCCTAACTTGATCTGCCCCAAGTAAATCTAATTTAATTTAACTAAGTTAGACGATTTATCGTAAATTAAGTTATTGCAACTGAATATAACCTAATTTAACTATGTTTAAATTATTTTTTTATTAGATATTCCTAAGTCAGGATGAAGCAACTACGAGTCCACCAGTTGATATTTTTGTCGCCCGTCAGCACTCGTATTAATGTATTCGTTTATTGAATTATCGTCTATAAAAGAATATTAGAGTATCTTCGGCGCTAAAGTTATGAATGTTAAATAATACTAAGTTACTAGAATAACAACGTTACAGTAGTTAGAATCTCACTCCATAACACAGGTCAACAAGTTTTGTTAAGTTGCATACTACTTAAATGAGATTAGTTAATTCTTATGTATTTTCATGTCCTAAATCCAAATATCACCTTGAAAAATGCTTATTGGCTATAGTTGTAAAGATACGAGACATGTAATATTTGATTATTTTATTATAACGTACAATATGTGTCAGTATGTTTTAAACTCCGTACTTACTCTCTGACTTTGTGCTTGACACTTATAGTGGGTTGAAGAATCATCTCTTGTCAATGTCCAGTAATAGTCTGCAAGTATTCTTGTGCCACATTTGTCCTGGTACCATTTTCCCATTGTTGAAATATCTTGGTGAAACCTTTCACCATGTTCGTCACTAACTGCCTCACAGTTCGCTGGAAAAAAGCCTAAATGTGAGTCCAAAAAGTGATATGTTACATCACATGTTCTCGTAAGCCTTGATGAGGTTTTCCACCAATTCTTCATAGTTGCCTTCCCTTCTGTTTCCCAGAAATTCCTTCGCCACTAACCTGAATTGTTCCCAGGCAGCTTTCTCCTCTCCATGAAGGTCTGATTCAAAGTCACCATCTTCAAAAAAATATACATTATATGCCTTCCTAACCATAGCAGTTATACAGCGACAAATAATTAGAAGATAAACAAAAAAAATATTCATTAATTTATCATAATATTATAGCTAAGCAGAAGTATTTAAATCATTCAGTAGGAAAATAAAATTAATACAATATGCCTCACATGTACATCAGTAGCTTACTCAGTGAATATTATAAGTTTAAAAAGTGTTTGGCTAAGAAAATCGCCGAACTTTCATCTCAAAATATAAACTTGCACATCACAACCATCTTCCATGACTGCTGGAACAATAATGAAGGTCAGTGAGACTGTGAGTGTGGTAAGAAACACACTGCCGTAAGCTTGTTGGAACCTGTTGTGACATGTAGGTCTATATTGAAAAGTACAGCTAACAAACAATTTTAACTATGATATTCATTATCAGTGAACTAAAAATTACTTGGAAATTGCTACTCTGGTTTCGGAAGCATTTTAGTTGTTGGCCGGTGATAATTAGGTTGGAGTACGGACGTGTCCTGTACACGTCATGGCTCACGGCCAGCTCCACGGGACGAGGTGCATCAGTCTGCCTCTGGGATATAGCTACATCACGTGTTTTTAGTGAGCCGCTAACCAGACTGAGTCGAAGACATAAACTAATTTTTTATGAGGGAGACAGAATTTGGTAGACTCAAACCTATCTGATATTATCCTGACGCCAAATGACTCCGAAAAGGTGATAAATGACATGCCCATGCACCCTGCCCCAGGCTCAGACTTATGGGACTCCGTGTTCATCAAGAACTGCAAGAAGCCCCTATCATGTGCTTTTAACATCCTATAGAGAGGGAGCATGGAAACAAGGATCGTCCCACAGCTGCTGAAAACAACAGACATAGCCCCACTCTACAATGGGGGCAGTAAAGCAATAGCAAAGAACTACAGTCCGATAGTACTAACATCCCATATCATAAAAATCTTTGGAAGGGATCTAAGAAGCAAGATCGCCACCCATCAGTTACACAACCCAGGGCAACATGGGTTTAGAGCAGGTTTCCCTGCCTGTCTCAACTACTGGACCACTATGACAAGGTCCTAGATGATGTAGAAGACAAACAAAAAAAATAACGCAAATGTAGTATTCACAGACTTTGCAAAAGCTTTTGACAAGTGTGACCATGGTGTAATAGCGCACAAAATGTATGATAAAGGAATAACAGGATAGTTGGTAAATGGATCTATAACTTCCTAACAAACAGAACACGAAGAGTAATAGTAAACAGAGTAAAATCTGAAGCAGCTACTGTTAAAAGCTCTGTTCCACAAGACACAGTAATCCATCACATCCTGATCCTCATCCTCATATTTGACATAGACAGGGATGTCAGCCACAGCACCGTGCCTTCCTTTGCAGATGACACTCGAATTTGCATGACAGTGTCCTCCATTGAAGACACTACAAGACTGCAGACGGACATCAACCAAATCTTCAAATGGGCCGCAGAAAACAGTATGAAGCTCAATGATAAGAAATTTCAATTATTCCGATATGGACAACGTGAGGAAATTAAAACTGTATTGGAGTATAAAACAAATTCCAACTGCACAATTGGCCGAAAAAGTAATGTAAAAGACCTGGGAGTGATAATGTCAGAGGATCTCACCTTCAAAGACCACAACATTGTATCAATCGCATCTGCAAGAAAAATGGCAGGATGGATACTGAGAACCTTCAAAACTAGGGATGCCAAACCCATGATGACACTCTTCAGGTCGCTTATTCTTTCTAGGCTGGAATATTGCTGCACACTAACAGCACCTTTCAAGGTAGGTGAAACGGCTGCCCTAGAAAATGTACAGAAAACCTTCATGGCACACATAACTGCGATAAAGCACCTCAATTACTGGGAACACTTAAAGTTCCTCAACCTGTACTCCCTAGAACGCAGGAGGTAGAGATACATGATTATGTACACTTGGGAAATCCTAAATAAGCAAAAGACTCGGCAGACGATGCAACATCCCCCCAATGAAAAGCAGGAGCGCCACTAGCACGATAAGAGACAACACAATAAGTGTCAGGGGCCCAAGACTGTTCAACTGCCTCCCAGCATACATAAGGGGATTACCAATAGTCCCCTGGCTGTCTTTGTGAAGGCGCTGGACAGGCACCTAAAGTCAGTACCTGACCAGCCGGGCTGTGGTTCGTACGTCGGGTTGCGTGGTTGATGAAGCCCTGATGCACTATGAGGCCTGGTCACAGACCGGGCCGCGGGGGCGTTGACCCCGATACTCTCTCCAGATATACTCCAGATGGCAGAAATGGGGTTAGTTGGCTTGTTGAAGGAAAATAGTATCAGCACAGTGAATTTTATCAGAGACGGTAATAAATCACAGAGACACTGAGAATTCATATCTTTCGTTGAAGAACCGAATACAGAATTCAATGACCTACCACTTCACTCAAGTAACAGGTGGCTGAGTGCTGGAAAAAATGCTCCAGAATTTCTTTCCTCTTCGGAAAGATATCTTTTGAGTTCTTCAAAGTGAACAGCTGAGCAATACACAGGAGTACCAAACTCGGCTGCAAGATAAAGACTGTCTTTGCTGCCTGGCATTCCTAACAGACATGAAGCTCACTTGAATGTGCTGAATCTGAGCTTACAAGGCAAACAACAAAATATTTCTCAACTAGTTGTCTCAGTAGTAGTAACCAGTTACCAGTAACCAGTGTACCAGTAGATGACTCACTACCAACCGTCTCTGCCTGAGTCACTGTCTGGATTCATATTGTGCTGACCACAGCAGTATTCAAAGACCCCCTCACATATGGGTACTGTGGGCGGCCGGTCAGTCATACGAGAGTGAGCAAGGAGATAGGCAGGCTGTTTGGGCGCTCCCCACATTATCTGTAATTATACGTAGTACCAGCCTACGTGAGTATTACTTTACCCTATCCACATATCGAACTCCCACATGATAGTTGGGCAAACTGAAGTTTTCCTTAAGAAGCTGCATCTATTCAGTGTATGTGTTTAAAAAAGAATGATCTTGTACACTACTTGTCGTGAACTCGTGGCAGATGATATCGAGTCAGACTTTTCATGTGTTTTTTTTTCAGAAAATTTGAAATTTTATTTAGTGAGTTTGAGAAAAGACTTCGAGACTTTGAAAAACTAAAACCCAGTCTTCTTTTATTTAACAACCCTAAGGAAGTTAATGTAGAGACACAGTTACCAGAACTTCAGTTTGAACTGTGTGAACAACAGTCTGACCCAATGTCACTTGCTAAGAAAAATGAAGATCAGGAGTTTGTGGAAGTTGGTCTACCAGGATAGATCTCCCAAGCTGAGAGACTTTGCACTAAAGCTGCACTCAGTAGTTAGTAGTACATATATATATATGTAAATGTACGTTTTCTACCATGAAACAAAAACAATCTAAAACCAGAATTCAGATGGAATACGAAACACTGAATGTGTGTCTTCGACTTGCCGCTACCAGCATCGGAATCGATATGAAGACTCTGGTAAAAGAAAGGTCTCGATCCAAGATATCTCATTAGAAGGTAAGAATATAAGTAGCATTATAAATTCAGAGCCTTTAAAATAGTTTTTGTTTCTTTATTTTCTTTCTTGGTAAGGCTAGGGAGCCTAGACAGAGGGATCATCCCACAATCACTAACAACAACAGATATAGCCCCACTCCACAAAGGTGGCAATTAACCGATAAAAAAATAATTATAGCCCGATAGCACTCACGTTCCTTATTATAAAAATCTTTGAAAGGGCTTTAAGAAGCAAGATCGCCATCCACTTGGATTCCCAACAACTGCACAACCCAGGGCAACATGGGTTTAGAGCAGGTCGCTCCTGCCTCTCACTAATACTGGACCACTATGACATGATCTTGTATACACTTGTTGAAGTGCTTCGATAAGTGCGATCATGGTGTAATAGCATATAAAATACATGCTAAATGAATAACTGGAAAAGTTGGCAAATGGATTTTTAACACTCTAACCAAAAGAACACAGAGTTAAGTCAGAGACTGCCACAGTGAAAACCTCTGTTAAATAAGGTACAGTACTCGTCCCCATCCTTTGCCTCGTCCTCATATCTGACATAAACAGAGATGTAAACCATAGCACCGTGTCCTCCTTTGCAGATAGTTCTAGAATTTACATGAGAGTGTCATCCACTGAGGACGCTGTAAGTCTTAAAGCGGATATAAACCAAGTGTTCCAGTGAGCCGCAGGAAACAATATGATGTTCAATGATGACAAATTTTAGTTATTCCGCCATGGAAAACTTAATGAATTAAAAGTTTGAACAGAGAATAAAACAAATTCTAACCAGATAACTGAGCAAAAAACTAATGTGAAAGACTTAAGAGTGATAATGTCAAGGAATATTACCTTCAAAGACCACAATAGTGTCATTATCACAACTGCCAGGAAAATGCTCGGATGGAGAATTAAAACCTTCAAATCAAGATGTCAAGCAAATGATGATCCTCTTTAATCCACTTGTTGTCTCTAGGCTGGAATATTACTGTACACTAACACTCCATTTCAAGGCAGATCAAACTGCAGATCTGGAGAATGTACTAAGTATGTTAATATACACCTGGAAACTCCTAGAAGAACTGGTTCCAAATCTGCACATAGAAATCGCTCCCTTTCAAAGAAAAGGACTCAGTGCAACATCTCTCCAAAGACAAGTAAGGATGTCGAGAGAATACACTGAGAGAAAACACAGTAAGTGTCAGGGGCCCATGACTGTTCAACTGCCTTCCAGCATACATAAGGGGGGTTACCAACAGACCCCTGGACAGATACCTAAAGTCACTGCCTAACCAGCCGGGCTGTGGTTCGTACGTTGGACTGTATGTGGCCAGTAGAAACAGTTAGGTTGATCAGGCCCTGATCCACCTCGAGGCCACTGGGACGTTGACCCCAGGAACTCCTTCCAATGTAGACTCCAGGCAGGTAGACCAGCTGAAAATGCTGGTTGTTCTCCAAGTCAGTGTACTGTCTCAAGTTAATTCCGGCTTAAACTTAATTTTCAAGGTCCATCTCTCTCCCCCTCCCTCCCTCCTTCCCGCCCTCCCTCCCTCCCTCCCCCCCTCTCTCTCTCTCTTCAGTTATTCTTCTCTTTTCCCCTTCTCACATCTTCATCCAGGTTTTCAAGGATTAGTCTCCATTCATATTAATGAAACTCGCTCTTATTGGTGTGTGTGTGTGTTTGTGTGTGTGTGTGTTTGTTTGCGTGTTTGTGTGTGTGTGTGTGTGTGTGTGTGTGTGTGTGTGTGTGTGTGTGTGTGTGTTGTGTGTGTTTGTGTGTGTGTGTGTGTTTGTGTGTTTGTTTGTGTGTGTGTGTGTGTGTGTGTGTGTGTGTGTGTTGTGTGTGTGTGTTGTATGTGTGTGTGTATGTGTGTGTGTGTGTTTGTGTGTGTGTGTGTGTGTGTGTGTGTGTGTGTGTGTGTGTGTGTTGTGTGTGTTTTTTGTATGTGTGTGTGTGTGTGTGTGTGTGTGTGTGTGTGTGTGTGTGTGTGTGTGTGAGTGTGTGTGTGTTTGTGTGTGTGTGTGTGTTTGTGTGTGTGTGTGTTTGTATGTGTGTGTGTGTGTGTGTGTGTGTGTGTGTGTGTGTGTGTGTGTGTGTGTGTGTGTGTGTGTGTGTACTCACCTATTTGTGGTTGCAGGGGTCGAGTCTTAGCTCCTGGCCCCGCCTCTTCACCGGTTGCTACTAGGCCCTCTCTCTCCCCGCTCCATGAGCTTTATCAAACCTCGTCTTAAAACTGTGTATGGTTCCTGCCTCCACTACGTCATTTTCTAGGCTATTCCACTGCCTTACAACTCTATGACTGAAGAAATACTTCCTAATATCTCTCTGACTCATTTGTGTCTTCAACTTCCAATTGTGGCCTCTTGTTTCTGTGTCCCCTCCCTGGAACATCCTGTCTTTGTCCACCTTGTCTATTCCACGCAGTATTTTATATGTCGTTATCATGTCTCCCCTGACCCTCCTGTCCTCCAGTGTCGTCAGGCCGATTTCCCTTAATCTTTCTTCATAGGACATTCCCCTTAGCTCTGGAACTAACCTTGTCGCAAACCTTTGTACTTTCTCTAGTTTCTTGACGTGCTTTATCAAGTGCGGGTTCCAAACAGATGCTGCATACTCCAGTATGGGCCTGACATACACGGTGTACAGTGTCTTGAACGATTCCTTACTAAGGTATCGGAATGCTGTTCTCAGGTTTGCCAGGCGCCCATATGCTGCAGCAGTTATCTGGTTGATGTGTGCTTCCGGAGACATGCTCGGTGTTATACTCACCCCAAGATCTTTCTCCTTGAGTGAGGTTTGCAGTCTTTGGCCACCTAGCCTATACTCGGTCTGTGGTCTTCTGTGCCCTTCCCCTATCTTCATGACTTTGCATTTGGCAGGATTAAATTCGAGAAGCCATTTGCTGGACCAGGTGTCCAGTCTGTCCAGGTCTCTTTGAAGTCCTGCCTGGTCCTCATCAGATTTAATTCTCCTCATTAACTTCACATCATCTGCAAACAGGGACACTTCTGAGTCTAACCCTTCCATCATGTCGTTCACATATACCAAAAATAGCACTGGTCCTAGGACCGACCCCTGTGGGACCCCGCTCGTCACAGGTGCCCACTGTGATACATCATTACGTACCATGACTCGTTGTTGTCTCCCTGTCAGGTATTCTCTGATCCATTGCAGTGCCCTTCCTGTTATATGCGCCTGATGCTCTAGCTTCTGCACTAATCTCTTGTGAGGAACTGTGTCAAAGGCCTTCTTGCAGTCCAAGAAGATGCAATCAACCCACCCCTCTCTCTCGTGTCTTACTTCTGTTATTTTATCATAAAACTCCAGAAGGTTTGTGACACAGGATTTGCCTTCCATGAATCCGTGCTGGTTGGCATTTATACTCTTGTTCCGTTCCAGGTGCTCCACCACTCTCCTCCTGATAATCTTCTCCATAATTTTGCATACTATACACGTCAATGACACAGGTCTATAGTTTAGTGCCTCTTTTCTGTCTCCTTTTTTAAAAATGGGAACTACATTTGCCGTCTTCCATACCTCAGGTAGTTGCCCAGTTTCCAGGGACGTGTTGAAGATTGTGGTAAGTGGCACGCACAACATATCTGCTCCCTCTCTAAGGACCCACGGGGAGATGTTGTCCGGTCCCATTGCCTTTGAGGTATCGATGTCCCTTAGCAGTTTCTTCACCTCCTCCTCATCTGTATGTATGTCGTCCAACACTTGTTGGTGTATTCCTTGCTGGTGTCCCCATCTGGTCTGTCCCCCCAGAGTCCTTCCTGACTCTACTGTAAATACTTCCTTAAATCTCGTGTTGAGCTCCTCACATACCTCTTGATCGTTTCTTGTGAGTTCTCCACCTTCTTTCCTCAGCCTTATCACCTGGTCCTTGACTGTTGTCTTCCTCCTAATGTGGCTATACAGCAGTTTCGGGTCAGATTTGACTTTCGATGCTATGTCGTTTTCATACTGTCGCTGGGCCTCCCTCCTTATCTGTGCATACTCGTTTCTGGCTCTTCTACTAATCTCCTTGTTTTCCTGGGTCCTATGCCTCCTGTACCTTTTCCATTCTCTGTTGCACTTAGTTTTTGCCTCCCTACACCTTTGGGTAAACCAAGGACTCGTTTTGGTCTTCCTATTATTTCTGTTTCCCTTGGGAACAAAACTTTCCTCTGCCTCCTTGCACTTTGTTGCCACATATTCCATCATCTCGTTTACTGATTTTCCTACCATTTCTCTGTTCCACTGAACCTCCTGCAGGAAGTTTCTCATACCTGTGTAGTCCCCCCTTTTATAGTTTGGCCTGTCCCCTTCAGTTCCTGTTACCTTCTCCACTTGTAACTCTACTATATAATCAAAACTCAGCACCACATGATCGCTAGCTCCAAGGGGCCTCTCGTAAGTGATGTCCTCAATGTCTGAACTGCTCAGGGTGAACACAAGATCCAGTCTTGCTGGCTCATCCTCGTGTGTGTGTGTGTATGTGTGTGTGTGTGTGTGTGTGTTGTGTGTGTGTGTGTGTGTGTGTGTTGGTGTTGTAAGTGTGTGTGTGTGTACTCACCTAGTTGTACTCACCTAGTTGAGGTTGCAGGGGTCGAGTCCAAGCTCCTGGCCCCGCCTCTTCACTGGTCGCTACTAGGTCACTCTCCCTGAACCATGAGCTTTATCGTACCTCTGCTTAAAGCTATGTATGGATCCTGCCTCCACTACATCGCTTCCCAAACTATTCCACTTCCTGACTACTCTGTGGCTGAAGAAATACTTCCTAACATCCCTTTGATTCATCTGTGTCTTCAGCTTCCAACTGTGTCCCCGTGTTGCTGTGTCCAATCTCTGGAACATCCTGTCTTTGTCCACCTTGTCAATTCCTCTCAGTATTTTGTAAGTCGTTATCATGTCCCCCCTATCTCTCCTGTCCTCCAGTGTCTGTGGTGTGTGTGTACTCACCTAGTTGTACTAACCTAGTTGAGGTTGCGGGGGTCGAGTGTGTGTGTGTGTGTGTGTGTGTGTGTGTGTGTGTGTGTGTGTGTGTGTGTGCGAGTGCCTGGCACTTTATGCAGGTGAGGCACCAATATTATTCATCTCAGTCCTGGTATAATACATGTATTAGCTTCGCTCTTCTCGCTTACCATAAAAAATGTACACCAGCCGCAAGTGTGACCTTTCTTGATCGCCAGACACTGTTTGATCGCCAGATACTGTTTGTTTGATCGCCAGACACTGTTTGATCGCCAGATACTGTTTGTTTGATCGCCAGACACTGATCGCCAGACACTGTTTGATCGCCAGATACTGTTTGTTTGATCGCCAGACACTGATCGCCAGACACTGATCGCCAGATACTGTTTGTTTGATCGCCAGACACTGATCGCCAGATACTGTTTGTTTGATCGCCAGACACTGATCGCCAGACACTGATCGCCAGATACTGTTTATTTGATCGCCAGACACTGATCGCCAGATACTGTTTGCTTGATCGCCAGACACTGATCGCCAGATACTGTTTGTTTGATCGCCAGACACTGATCGCCAGACACTGTTTGATCGCCAGATACTGTTTGTTTGATCGCCAGACACTGATCGCCAGACACTGATCGCCAGATACTGTTTGTTTGATCGCCAGACACTGATCGCCAGATACTGTTTGTTTGATCGCCAGACACTGATCGCCAGATACTGTTTATTTGATCGCCAGACACTGATCGCCAGATACTGTTTATTTGATCGCCAGACACTGATCGCCAGATACTGTTTATTTGATCGCCAGACCTGTTTATTTGATCGCCAGACCTGTTCATTTGATCGCCAGACGCTGTTTATTTGATAGTCAGACACTGTTTATTTGATCGCCAGACCTGTTTATTTGATCGTCAGACACTGTTCATTTGATCGCCAGACACTGTTTATTTGATCGCCAGACCTGTTTATTTGATCGTCAGACACTGTTTATTTGATCGCCAGACCTGTTTATTTGATCGCCAGACACTGTTTATTTGATCGCCAGACCTGTTTATTTGATCACCAGACCTGTTTATTTGATCGCCAGACCTGTTTATTTGATCGTCAGACTCTGTTTATTTGATCGCCAGACTTGTTTATTTGATATCAAGATTTGTTTATTTGATCGCCAGACCTGTTTATTTGATCGCCAGACCTGTTTATTTGATCGCCAGACCTGTTTATTTGATCGCCAGACCTGTTTATTTGATCGCCAGACTTGCTTATTTGATCGCCAGACTTGTTTGTTTGATCGCCAGACCTGTTTATTTGATCACCAGACCTGTTTATTTGATCGTCAGACACTGTTCATTTGATCGCCAGACACTGTTTATTTGATCGCCAGACCTGTTTATTTGATCGCCAGACTCTGTTTATTTGATCGCCAGACTCTGTTTATTTGATCGCCAGACCTGTTTATTTGATCGTCAGACACTGTTCATTTGATCGCCAGACACTGTTTATTTGATCGCCAGACCTGTTTATTTGATCGCCAGACTCTGTTTATTTGATCGCCAGACTCTGTTTATTTGATCACCAGACCTGTTTATTTGATCGTCAGACACTGTTTATTTGATCGCCAGACCTGTTTATTTGATCGCCAGACTCTGTTTATTTGATCGCCAGACTCTGTTTATTTGATCACCAGACCTGTTTATTTGATCGCCAGACTCTGTTTATTTGATCGCCAGACTCTGTTTATTTGATCACCAGACTCTGTTTATTTGATCGCCAGACACTGTTTATTTGATCGCCAGACCTGTTTATTTAATCGCCAGACTCTGTTTATTTGATCGCCAGACTCTGTTTATTTGATCGCCAGACTCTGTTTATTTGATCACCAGACCTGTTTATTTGATCGTCAGACACTGTTCATTTGATCGCCAGACACTGTTTATTTGATCGCCAGACTCTGTTTATTTGATCGCCAGACTCTGTTTATTTGATCGCCAGACACTCTTTCTTTGATCGTCTGTGATAGAAATGCTTCGGTACAATATGGTGGCACTGCTGATGTGCTGCTGGTGCCACAGTCACTGTGGCACTGCTCATGTTGCTTCAAGTAGAGGCACTGGTGCCACAATCACTGCAAACTTTAAAAACCATGTATGATAAATTAATTAAAGAAGAGAGAACATTACCAGCATAACTCCGCCTCCAGATGACCCTCGGAGTGCCACTCAACCTCAATCTTGTCTGGTGGAAACTTGTGAAACAGGGACAGCAGCTAAGACTCGACCCCGCCAACCATATGTAGATGCATACACATACACACACACATACACACACACACACACACACACACACACACACACACACACACACTCACACACACACACACACACACACACACACACACACACACACACACACACACACACAAACAGTGAAGAGGCGGGGCCAGGAGCTATGACTCGACCCATGCAAGGAGAACCCAGACCCAGGTGGAAGAGCAAACACACAATCCTCCAGAAGCACCCACAGAATGAATCCAACCACAGCAACCCCAATGCAACTAAACAAGCTAAACCAAAACCCACACACTGTACATTCTGCCCCCATCCCCTCACCAGAAACCCCACCCCCACTATAACCCCCTATATGCCCCTCGCCAGTGCACCTGGTCCCCCAATCCCACCATTCTTCCCAGACCACAGTTTTAGAAAAGAAGTTGAAGGTTTGGTACACGAACGCGGATGAAATGACGAATAAATGTGAGGAGTGGCATGAAAGAATCAAGGGGGTGTCCCCAGTCATCGTAGCACTCACAGAAACAAAGCTCACTGGGACAATAACATACGCAATCGTCCCACCCAGATGTCAGATCGTGAGGAAAGAAAGAAGGAGCAGAGGGGGAGGAGGGGTTGCACTGCTCATTAAAAACCGATGGGGATAACAGGAAATGAAAGGAATGGACGAGATTGGAGAAAGGGATTACATAGTAGGTACAATTCAGTCTGAGGAACATAAAATACTCATTGCAATGATGTATAAGTCGCCACAGAACTGCAGGAGGCCAAGAGAGGAATATGAAGTGAGCAACAGAATGGTGGTGGACACACTAGCTGAGGTGGCCATAAGAGCTCATTCGAGTAGAGCAAAGTTACTGGTTGTGGGCGATTTCAGCCACAGGGAGATTGATTGGGAAAACTTGGAACCACATGAAGGACCCGAAACATGGAGAGCCAAGATGATGGATGTGGTACTGGAAAACCTCATGTACCAACATGTTTGGGACATTACCAGGGAGAGAGAGGGAAGGATGAACCAGCAAGACTGGAGCTTATGTTCACCCTGAGTAGCTCAGACATTGAGGACATCGCATATGAAAGGCCCCTTGGAGCTAGTGATCATGTGGTTCTGAGCTTTGAATACATCATAGAGCTACAAGTGGAGAGGGTAACAGGAATAAAAAGGGAAAAGCCAAACTAAAAAAGGGGGAACTTCACAGGTATGAGGAACTTCCTGCAGGAGGTTCAGCGGAAAAGAGAGTTTGCAGGAAAGTCAATAAACGAAATGATGGATTACATAACAACAAAATGCAAGGAGGCAGAGGAAATGTTTGCTACCAAGGGCAACAGAAATAATGGGAAGACCAGAATGAGCCCTTGGTTTACCCAAAGGTGTAGGGAGAAAAAAACTATGTGCAATAGAGAATGGAAAAAGTACAGAGGGCAAAGAACCCAGGAAAATAAAGAGATTAGTCGACGAGCCAGAAACGAATATGCACAGATAAGAAGGAAGGCCTAGCGACAGTACAAAAACAACATAGCATCGAAAGTCAAGGCTGACCCGATACTGCTTTATAGCCACATCAGGAGGAAGACAACAGTCAAGGACCAGGTAATCCGGCTGAGGAAAGAAGGTGGGGAGCTCACAAGAAACGACCAAGAAGTATGTGAGGAGCTCAACATGGGATTTAAGGAAATATTTATAGTGGAGACAGAAGGGACACTGGAAAGACAAAACAAAGGGGTACTCCAACAAGGGATATGTCAACAAGTGTTGGATGAAATACACACAACCGAGGAGGTGAGGAAGCTGCTCTGTGACCTTGATACCTCGAAGGCAGTGCGACCAGACATCTCTCCGTGGGTCCTTAGAGAGGGAGCAGAGACACTGTGTGTGCCACTAAGAACAATTTTCAACACATCCACTGAAACTTTGCAACTACCTGAAGTGTGGAAGACGATGTAGTGGAGGCAGGAACCATACATCGTTTTAAGACGAGGTGTGATAAAGCTCATGGAGCGGGGAGAGGGAGGGCTCAATAGCGGTCAGTGAAGAGGCAGGGCCAGGAGCTGAGTCTTGACCCCTGCAACCACAGTTGGGTGAGTACACACACACACACACACACACACACACACACACACACAGTGACCTAGTAGCGATCAGTGAAGAAGCGGGGCCAGGAGCTCGGACTCGACCCCCGCAACCTCAACTAGGTGAGTACAACTAGGTGAGTACAGAGGAGGCAG
>NW_027198736.1:35000-40281 GCF_038502225.1 Cherax quadricarinatus
CCTCGACCGTTGTAACTCACCGTTAACGGTTTTTAACAGTCATTAACGGCCATTAGTGTCCTAAAAAAAGAAGACACTTGTGAGGCGCAAAGGTGATAAGTTTTTTTTCCAGCAGCGTCGGTGCAAGGAACTAACCCCAGGCATATGTTGAAGTGTTTGGACACGCCCGTGTCCATACAGCCAGCACGGTGGGCGGATCTATACCTAACATGTCCATCACTCTCTGCTTCTCTCTCTTTCTCTTTATATATATATATATATATATATATATATATATATATATATATATATTTATATATATATATATATATATATATATATATATATATATATATATATATATATATATATATATATATATATATATATATATATATATATATATATATATATATATATATATATATATATATATATATATATATATATATATATATATATATGCAAGGAATTCGCGAGAGCAGGCGAAATATACACAAACACCGATCTCTGGCTGAAGTGTGGGTAGATTGGTAAAGCACTGCGTACCTTGTTCTAAGGTTTATATCTTTTTCATTAATGTTAGTGTAAAAATTTATAATTTTGCACCAAAAGGAACTCAGAAAACTTACCTAACCTTATTATAACAAGAGCAATTTATTTTAGCCTAACCCAACTAAATATATTTTAGATTTGTTTACAATAATTTAATACTAAACAAACACAGTGAAATATACTTTTCTCGTTAGGTTCAGAATGATTTTGGCGAAATTATTGTATACTCATATATATATGTATATATATATATATATATATATATATATATATATATATATATATATATATATATATATATATATATATATATATATATATATATATATATATATATATATATATATATATATATATATATATATATATATATATATATATATATATATATATATATATATACATAATTTTCACAACGTAATATTCCTGTACCTTAAACAGATGAACTTTTGCTTTAAAGCAAAGAAATGACCTTTCATTTCAATATATTTTAGAAAATGTCGCCCCTAAATAAAAAAAAAACGAGAAACGAAAACAAGTAACTTGGATGCATATTGCATGTTATGTTAATAACAAACAGAACAGCTTACAGCATCATTATTATTATGTTTGTACATATATTACTACTTATTGCTTAGAATAATCCGAAGTTGCAGTTTGTTTTTGTTTGTGCAGGCAGCATACAGTTCCTGCATAACTTTGAGTGCACGTTCATCACACTGATTACTTCTTGGTATATTGAGTGCGGACGGCTCCTGCTTCCAGTGATTTTTCAGTGAGTTCAGTGTTTTTTGTAAGTTTTCAATATCTCTTACAAATTCTTGAAGTCATTTTCATAGTACTTCTGATCAGTAAACCAATAATGTGTCCAGGTGTATGAAATAAATTTGCATATCTTCTCCAAAGTCTTCCGTTTTGTAGGTATAAGAACGAATGCAAGAATAGCTAGAATGGATCTTGAATTCCACCTCGCATTGCTGATGTTTGGAATTTTCTGAAAGTTAATCAAAGTAAAATGCCCTTTTTCTTCAAAGAATATAAACACTCGTGTTAGACGGTACAAAAACTTCATATCATCTCTCCATCCTGATTTATGGACGATCACTTCTGTTCCATTAACAAACTGTGCCTTCAGTTCCTCATAATTCTTCACCAGTTGGGATACAAATGGATACTCGATATTTACAGAACTGGTTTTAGCACCAAGATTTTCATAGATTGCCAAACAGAGAACCCTGTCCAGAACGTGATGCTGACAACTGATAAATTGAGGTTTGCTAATCCCATTCACTGAAAACATTCGTTGCAGTTTGACAACAGCTCCACTCTTTCCCCGTGTTAACGTTAGACTATACCTGTCAATATAATGTCAGAGAAGCGGTGCTCACTGATACACTCCTCTGTGAAATACAGTGAGAAAATGACAACAATAATAGTATACGCCAGTATATAGAGTTGCCAATTAGTAATTTTCTGAGTTGGTAATTATAATTAGTAATGTCACTATATGGTGAGTAATATTTTTCATTAATTTGAGTTGCCAATTAGTACTTTCCTGAGTTGCTACTTATGAGTAGTGACGCATATATATGGTGATTCATAGTTGTTATTTAGGGGTGACCTTTTCTGAAAATTGAGAGGAATTATTGACATTTTCATTGTTTTGAAACAAAAGTTCATCGATTTATGAGACAGGAGATGTTTTATTTGGAAAAAAGTAAAAAAGTTATAAACCTAAATTATATACGTATATATATATATATATATATATATATATATATATATATATATATATATATATATATATATATATATATATATATATATATATATATATATATATATATATATATATATATACATAGTGTCGGTCATGCTTACAGCTTCGTTGTCTCAACTCTAATGGTTTCCTCCACAAACACGGTAGTTGCCCTGGTTCAGGATGTCCTCCTGTGGAAAGTGATGATCCAGAGCCACCTCAGGCACCTGAACCCACTCCAACAGATCTCATCTCATCAGACAATATCTTGGAAGCAATTAAAGCAACAGGTACCAGGACACTCACACATACTCTCAAAGCAGCCCGTCCACACGCAGCTGGGAAACTTGCAGACCTCCTGAAAAAAGTAAATGATGGTTCCACTAAATTAAATGCTCCACCAACCATCAAGGCATGGCACAACTTGCTACTTTTTGGCAATGTCTGCTTAGCTGTGCTGGAAAGAAGGGGAAAGAGACTAGCCTCAATGATAATTAAAACCATTAAGAAATTTTCCTAGAGCTGATAACCTCATTCACCTTCCCCTTCAATACACAAATAACCAGCACATAAAAGAGAGAAGCTTACGACGACGTTTCGGTCCGTCAACACAAAAAAGGGAGAGGCAGAACCCCCACTCACTCTACTTACAGTGAAAAAGTCCGAGTCCAGGTGAGCAAGAAAATTAAAGAGGGAAACACAATGGGGGCAATCAGAATTATTACCAGTGAAGATACAGTTGTTCCCAGGGATGCCGACACGGCAGAAGCACTTAGAGGAAAGCACCCTGCCAGGGAAACCAGTGGCACCAACTGTTCCAACACCTCTGTCCCCACTGTGGAACCATTGATTATGGAAGACTCAGACATTTACAAAGCAATAATTTCGTTCCCATCAGGCTCTGCTGGGGGTTACACTGGAATAAGGCCACAGCATTTAAAGGATCACAAGATTCGTCGACAATTTCCTGGCTGGTCTGATTCCTGATGAAATTAGACCTTTATTTTTTGGTGCAACACTTTGTGCACTTAAAAAGAAGGATGGAGGAATTCAGCCAATTGCAGTAGGCAACACGTTATGCCGCCTCGTATCCAAAGCTGCTGTCCGAAGTATTCGTGAACAGGCAGCCATGATGCTTCAACCAAACCAGCTTGACTTTGGGGGCTCTCAAGGAAATGAAGCAGCGGTTCATGCAACAAGGGCGTATATCAACAACCTGCCTGAGGACAATGCAGTGGTAAAATTAGATTTCAAGAATGCATTCAATCTCCTGAAAAAAGACGTGGTATTAGCAGCAGTACAAGAACATTTTCCTGGTCTCTTCCCTTTTGTTTCAGCTGGGTATAGCAAGGAATCAATGCTTCTCTTTGGAGAGCATGAAATCACATCATCGGAGGGTGTCCAACAAGGAGATCCTCTTGCACCATTTCTCTTCTGTATAGCAGTTAGGGAAATCACAGTCAGACTGACCAGAGAGCTAAACATATGGTTCCTAGATGGTGGCACACTAGCAAGTACAAAGGAGTCCCTCCTACATGACCTTACACAGGTAATGACACGGGGACAGGAAATGGGTCTCATCCTGAATCCATCCAAATGTGAAATCATCTCAGTCAGTCAACAAGTGATAAATGCAGTGAGATCAAAACTACCAGGAGCAGCAGTCATTGCCCCCACAAATACTGTTTTGCTAGGAGCACCTCTGGGAAGCAATGCCATTGACACAATTCTCAGGAAGAAATTGGAAGAGTTAAGGAGAATGGAACAACGAATAGGCAATCTGGACACCCACGATGCCTTGTACCTTCTCACAAAGTGCTTGAGTCTGCCCAGGTTGACATATTTCCTAAGATGTGCACCTTCATATGATAACCCTATACTGCACGAATATGACAGTATCCTGAGGCAGATTTTTACGAAAGTACTTAACCTTACTCTAGAAGACGGGCAGTGGAACCAAGCTACACTTCCAGTCAGACTAGAAGGCACTGGTGTCCGCAAGTCATCACAGATTGCACTACCTGCTTTTCTGTCCTCATGTCTTGCATCCAGAGGGCTTGTAGCAGCGATTCTCCCTAAACAACTTAGGGACAAGATTGGAGTCCAGGACCAAAAGTTCATTGACGGAGCCATGATCTGAGATAGTCTAACGGGCTCTGAAACCAGACCTGCTCCCCCCAACAACTACAAACAATCGCACTGGGATGGTCCAATAGTGGAAAATATAGCCTCAACAATGCTTCAGAGTGATAGAGAAGGATAGAGCCCTCCTCCTGGCAGTGAAAGCTCCTCATGCAAGGGAGTTTCTGTTGGCTGTTCCCAACTCCAGCCTTGGCACACGTCTCGACCCACAGACCATCCGCATCGGTGTTGCCCTTCGACTTGCCCCCCCTATTCTCGCCGAACACAGGTGTATTTGTGGCAGTGAATCAGCAGACCGATTCGGGTACCATGGTCTTGTGTGCCGTAAATCCGAGGGAAAGATTGCAAGACATGAGGAGGTTAATAACATTATCAAGAGGAGCCTCACAACAGCCGGATGCCCAGTAGTAAGGGAGCCACCCCAGCTATGCAGATCTGATGGCAGCCAAAAGCTCCCAGATGGTATCACCCTTCAAGCCTGGACAGACGGGAAGCAGGTGGTGTGGACTATACATGTGCATCTACCTTGGCTGATACCTGTCTCCAATACACCAGGGAGGAAGGAGGGGCAGCTGCCAGCTTCAGGGAGTCCCAAAAGTCTAGAAAATATGGAGAACTTGCCCATCATTATATGTTTGTTCCCATAGGCTCAGAGACCCTTGGCTCATGGGGAAAGAATGCATCTAACTTCCTTAAGGAGCTGGGAAAAAGACTCATCAGGGTAACTAGGGATCCTAGGGCAGCTAGTTTTCTGTTCCAGCGGCTCAGTGCGGCTGTTCAAAGGGGTAATGCCTGCTGTATTTTGGGCACATGCCCCAGCTCTGAGGAGCTGGATGAGATTTTCCC
>NW_027198737.1:0-40280 GCF_038502225.1 Cherax quadricarinatus
GATAAATAAAAAAGGAATAAGAAATGTCAAAAGAATTTATAAACGTAAAGTCGCCAGAGATTCGAGGATTAACCCAAAAGGCTTTTTTCAGGTATATAGGATTGAAGATTAGGGACCAGATAGTAGGTTCACTTGTAAGTCGCTCAGGTCAGCTCACTGACAGTGACAAACAAATGTGCTCCATCTTCAACACTTATTTCCTCTCAGGTTTTACCTAGGAAAATACTACAGAAATTCCAAAAATAAAAAAATTATATAGGTTAGGACGAAAATAACTTACGCATAAAGTCACTAGTGACATGGTTATCTGACAGTTAGTTAGATTAAAACCTAACAGTTCCTCGGGCTTTGATGTACTGTTGTCAAAGGCTACAAAGGAATGTAAATAAGAACTTAACAAACCATTGGCTAATCTTTTCAACTAATCACTTTACCTGTCTACACAGAAGGAGGCAGATCCTTAACTTTGAATTATAGACCAATTAGCCTAACCTACTTTGAACAAAGTTGATGCCATGTATCAGAAATCTTTCCTACGGGGATAGACTGAGGGCCCTGAATCTGCACTCTAGAAAGGCGTAGAATTAGGAGGATGATTTGACTGAGGTGTATAAGTGAGCAACAAAAATAAATAAAGGGATGTAAATAACATGTTAAAAATATAACCAAGACCGGACCTGCATCAATGAGTTCAAGTTGGAAAAATTTTGATTTTGAACCTTGATGCAAGGAATCCTTCAACGCTTACCTAACCTATTAGAGGCCTGTCAACTGGAAGGTGAGGTGTAGCAGCTTAGAGATGAGGTCAAGTGTGAGCTGGGCCCTATAGTAGAAGTAGGTCATGCGGAACAGTTAGCAAGAGTTGCTGAAGATGTCCCTTGTACCAAGATTAAAGGGGCAATAGTAGAACGAAATGACGGTAGTAGAGACAATTATAAGTTTCCAAATGCCATACTAAATGTTTATTAACCAAGAGTTCTAACAACCTACTAATTGCTTTAGTGAGAGCGATGAGTTTGAAGAAAGAGGAGGCATGGCCCAAAGTACCTGTCTTACGAAAAAGCAGACAATGGTAGTTTTTCATTGAAGAGGGAGAATGAAATAAGGCCAAACAAGATTGAAGAAATTCATGAGGACGACGAACACCCTAGGATGTCAGTGTGTAATCATACAGACATGGATGCCATCAAGCTCAGAAGCTGTTGGGCAGCAAGTGGAAAGTCGTGACATTATAAGGTTCTTTAATGTGAGAGGTGAAATCTAAAGATGGTGACTCCCTAGAAAGTTTGGAGTAAAGAAAGAAGATAAGGAGGGTTTGAGATATACATATAAAATGATGCCCAGTTGCTGAGGCAACCTCAGCTGAGTCTGCCACACTGACTCAGGCAACTAAAACAATGAAAGCAGAGTCTGAAGAGTACTTGCCACTCAGATTCCGTACTTTTATTCAACTGTATACATAGACGTAGTGAAAGTGACAGAGGGCACATAAGCCCGCCAACAGGTATATTTCTCTTCATGGCTTTTACGATGGGCAAACTCCTTCGTCTGTCTAATATCCAAGAACTGATCAGCAGCGGCCCCAGGCAGCACATTTCAATCGTATGGTACAAACACAGTCAGGAGACTACCGGAGTTTACATTTCCGAGATTTGGGGGACTACAATCAATGCTAGGTAAGAACAGTTGTAATAACTCGTCTAAAGAGGACGAAGGAAGGGAAACGGCAAGAAAAGAAGTATAGCGTGAATAAGGTGTCAAATCTGCCCACTCGAACTTCCAAAGGAAGGAACGAGTGGGGTCGAGTTTGAGAATAAGAAGTAAGGAAAGCAGGGAAATGATCGCCGTCATAAAGATGAGGGACAACAGATCAAAGTTAAGCGTTAAAGAAGAACATGTAGAGACCTATACAAGAAAAAGTGTAAGAAAGAGTATAGAGGAGCGGAATACGAACTTAAAAGCTGAAATTAACGTATATTAATACAAACAAGAAGCATATTCTCGTTGAATGTCTCGTCGGGAAAAGGATTAAGAGATTCCAATAAAACAGCCGGAGACAGGAAGGCCAACGGTGGAACGCAATTTTGGTTCTTGTAAACAGACGCAAACAGGAGAAAACCGGAGGAGCAACGCATGAAACTGCCCCAGATTTTCTTTGTGTCCTCTTATATCCCACTCAAATAAGACCATTAACTGTAAGTGGGAAGATGATGACAACAGAAAGTATGTGGTGGTTACGGACTAGAATGATCAGTAGAAATGTGTGGGCGTAGTGGTAAGTTAGAAAAAAGTGATTTGTGAGTATCCTGAGAAGACAGACGGTGGGTAGGAGCATGTGTAGGAGACTGTAGAAGGTGAAGGAATGGGAGGTGAGTCAATATTCATTACTGGTTTCTTTTTTTCAATTAAAGTCGATATGGCATCACCAGTGACTATGATAATGATATACAATACAGACAAGCTGTGTGAAAGACACAGATGCAACAGGTATCTTTATTCCGAAACGCTTCGCCTAAACAGTAGGCTTCTTCAGTTGAATACAAAGGAGGCAGCAGAAGCAGTAGGGATGTTAAAGACGATGTAATCAGTCCATCACCTTCGAAGATGAAGTTTAGAAGTGATCAGTCCCTCAGCCTGGAGAGAGAGTTCTTCATAGTCTGGAACAGTGTGAAGCTGAATCATTAACAATTGTGAAAACAAGAACGCAGTAGGAAGCAAGGTGCTTGAGGTGGAGGAGGTAGAGTAGTGAGTGAAGAGATAATGGTAGAGGTATCCTGGGGAGAAGAAACCTGAGTGGGAACAGCTTGAGGTAGCGACACATACTGGTGTGGATGAATGTCCATAACTGTCACCGTCGTAGGATGGAAGGGGTAAGACTCAAAGGGAGAAAAAGTTAAGGATGGAGGAACAATAGGTTGGTAAGGAGTTTTGGTGACTATGGAGGAGTTTTGGGTTTTGGACGTGAAGTAAAACTGAAGGCTGTGTAGAGAAGGAAGAAAGAAGAAGGAAGAAGGAAGATAAGGAGAAGGTGAAGAGGTACGAACATCAGAGGAAAAGACCCCGTGGTTGATTTTGGGGTAGGGTACAACCAGGGGTGAATTTAGCGCCTATGGTGACTCCTTTAATGTGGCGCCTCCTTTAATGTTGCGACTCCTGTAATGTTGCGCCTCCTTTAATCCGGCGCCTCTTTTAATGTGGAGACTCCTATAATGTGGCGACTCCTATAATGTTGCGACTCCTTTAATGTGGCGACTCCTTTAATGTTGCGGCTCCTTTAATGTGGCGACTCCTTTAATGTGGCGCCTCCTACAGTGTTGTGACTCCTTTAATGTTGCGACTTCTTTAATATGGCGCCTCCTTTAATGTTGCGACTCCTTTAATGTAGCGCCTCCTTTAATGTGGCGCCTCCTTTAATGTGGCGCCTCCTTTAATGTTGCGACTCCTTTAATGTGGCGCTTCCTTTAATGTGGCGCCTCCTATAATGTTGCGACTCCTTTAATGTGGCGCCTCCTTTAATGTGGCTACTTCTTTAATGTGGTGCCTCCTATAATGTTGCGACTCCTTTAATGTGGCGCCTCCTTTAATGTTGCGACTCCTTTAATGTGGCGCCTCCTTTAATATGGCTACTTCTTTAATGTGGCGCCTCCTATAATGTTGCCACTCCTTTAATGTGGCACCTCCTATAATGTTGCGACTCCTTTAATGTGGCGCCTCCAATAATGTTGCAACTCCTTTAATGTGGCGCCTCCTATAATGTTGCGACTCCTTTAATGTGGCGCCTGCTTTAACATGGAACCTCCTATAATGTTGCAACTCCTTTAACGTGGCGCCTCCTATAATGTTGCGACTCCTTTAATGTGGGGCCTCTTTTATTGTGGTGCCTCCTTTAATCTTGCGACTCCTTTAATGTGGGGCCTCTTTTATTGTGGCTCCTCCTTTAATGTGACGCCGACTTTAATGTGGTTCCTCCTTTTAATATGGCTCCTGCTTTAATGAGGCACCTCCTACAGTGTTGCGACTCCTTTAATGAGGCACCTCCTTTAATGTGGTGCCTGAAAATAAATGGTATAAAATACCGACACAATGGAAACAAACACATATGCAGTTTAATGTGATCCTTTATTGACAACGTTTCGCCCACACAGTGGGCTTTTTCAAGTCACAAACAGATCTACCTGGGGTGTTGTTGTTAAAGATTCGCCGGTATTCTCCCGGCCCGGGCCCTTCCAAGTGGTGGCCCGGCACTGGCTCCCTGTCTAGGGAGTGTCTGAGACCTAAGTCTCCCATGGGAGGAGGCACAAGTACCCCCCTCATCTTGTGAGCTACAAACTTGGGCTCTGGCACCAACCCTGCCCTAGAAGGGCAAGGCATGGTGTCGATCGTGCTAGCGCTGTGCTCTCCTGTGTGGAGTGTCGTGTGTTGGTGTTCATTTTCATTCATTTATGTTGATTCGCCGGTACTTCCGGCCCAGATCTTCTCCAGATGGTGACCCGGCAGTGGCCCCCCGAGTGGGGGGTGACGATCATCTTCTTTCTCCTTTCTTGGCCCTCCAGTTGGAGGGTGTCGTCTTCTTCTATCTTGCGCTGACTTCCCCGAAGAGAAGCGCAGTCGGGCAGAGGCAGCAGTTACAGGGTCGATTGGAGCCACACCCCAGCTTTAGCAGACAGCAAAGTGCTGGGGAAACTTATCTTCTTGGTGAATGGTCATGGATAGTCGTGCTAGAGGAGGGTACCGTCTTCAAGGTCCCCATTCTGAAGCATCCTGAATTTCCTCTTTGAGGTGTACTCGACTTCCACAAGGTGTTGGGTGTTGGCAGTGAGTAGTCTGGTCATGTCTGCAGTGGTGTATGTAACAGTTTGGTCGTAGGTATACTTGACTGTTCCGTCCTGGAGGTGCTGATGGATTTCTGAAGACAGCATTGTGTTCTTATACTGCTTGGTTGTGTAGAAGTATACACCCTTCAGGTATCGGACTTGTTGTGGTGCAGCAGTGTCAGTGGCACCGTGAGGTGCATCCGCAGTTTCTTGTGTTTTTGCTTTCTTGGCTGGTGGCTGAACTGGTGAAGGCGAGATTTCCGACTGGTCAGTTGCTCTAGCAGTGGATGCAAGCGGTGGTGGGGTTTGCCGACGTCTCAGTGGTCTCTGATTGGTCCATCTCTGTGTCTAGTGGAGGTTGTGACAGCGGTGGAGCAGCGGTGATGCTCGTAATATTTGCAGTAGATTTTAGGATCTCAGTGGAAGGTGGTGATGCAGGGAATGTGAGGCCAGGCATATTATTTAGTTTGAAAAGTTCATTGATGGTGGTGTTGAAGGAACCAGGCTCAGCTGCATTCTGTACATGAGCATGCATAATGTAATAAAGAATCTTGGTGGAGTCGGCAGTAGGTGCTGGCAGGGAAGTGGTGGGAGCAGCTTGCGTGGCTTGTAGTATCTTGGTAATGTCTGCTTGAAGCTTGGCGATAGCAGAATATGTGGTTGCTTGTGGGTTGGGTTTCTTTTGTTGTTGTTGTTTCTTGAGTATCTCTCTTCTGGTAGGGCACCTGGCAGCAAGAGTATGGATGTCATTCTTGCAGTTCAAGCATTTAGGTGGTGAAGCAGTAGTGCAATTCTTTAAGTCATGACCCTCACGGCCACAGGTGGAGCAGAACTTCTTGTCCTTGGTAGGACAATCATTTGTGGTGTGTAAGTATGAGTAACAATTATAGCACTGTGAGATATGTTGGAATTTCTCTGCTTCGATGAAGGCTGGGTTGATGTGGAAGTAGTGAATAGCCAGGCCCTCAGCGAGAGCTCTGGCTGCCATGTTGACGTCACTAAAGGTGACCTTCAGCATGGATGAAGCATTGGGTATTTTAGTAATGAAGTCCACCTTGGCCCAAGGGTTCTTTGCTTCTATAGATGACTTGATTTCTTCAGTGGCCTGTACAGTGATAAGGTTGTGGAGACGCTTGAGGAACACAGTTCTCCTGGCCCTCAGTGCTGGGGAAGTCAAGACAAGAAATCCCTGGTCTCGTAGAGTGGTAGTAGCAGTAGTGGTAAGTAGTTTCTCAGCCTCTGTGTCGTCTGTACAGACGACAACAAAGGCCTCCTTGAGCGATAAAATCGCATTACATTTGACTTGCAGCCTGCCACTAATGACATCTGCAAGTGCTAGTTTGAACGACTCACTGGTATTGCCACTCGCTGGTTTGATCTTTACTCTGTTAGAGTAATGCATCGTGAGTAAGCAGTGCTCTGGTGTGTCTTGACAGACCTCTGAAACACAGCCTTGGAGGTGGAAGGTACGCGAGTATTTATAGTCAGGTTCAGAATGTTGAGGTCAGGTGGAGAATGCTGCATCTGATGATCTACCGGGTGGGGTTATAGAGTCTAAAATCTTGGGTAGCTTGGCAGGGGTATTGGACAACTTGTGAGCAGACCTTCTGCAGTGTTCTATGTTCTTATGTTCTTATTGTTCTTGTTGAAATTGTTGGTTATAGAGATAAGCGATGATTCCAGGATTCTTCGATATTGAGTGTTGTCTTCTGTGGCGATAAGTCTTGAGTTTCTGTAGTTAATTAAATGGTTGTGTGAATTGCGATGTTGTACACAGGCATTCCTTGTATCGTCAGTCCTGCTTCCGTACTGGTGTTCTGAAATACGTGTTTGGAGGTCTCTTGATGTTTCGCCCACGTATAATTTGTTGCAGTCATTACAAGGGATTATGTATACCTCTGCAGAGGATGGAAGCTTGTCCTGTCTACTACTGGTGATGTCCTTGATGGTCGTGGTTGTGGAGGTAGATACTTGGAATGATGAAAGTTAAGACACTTGTGCAACATCTGGTTATCTTTATTGTAAACGTTTCGCCATCCAGTGGCTTTATCAATACAAATTCTTGGACATAATTAGAAAACAGAAGAACTATATACAAAAGACTAGGTAATCAGTCCCTCAGCCTTGGAGGTGGTGTTTACAACACCGTGGTTGTAGAGATTCTGAAGCACAGGTAAGGAGACTGGCGCTTATATAGGCGTCAGTGAAGAGAGACGTGTAGCAGACGAGGGCATAGTCACTGGTAGGCGGGATACCCCAGTGGAAGTAGGTCCTTCCCAAATTGATGGGCTAGTTGTAGAAGTGAAGAAGGTCATGTAGATGTCCTCTGAATCAAGATACCATGATGTTGCAGTGCCTGACAAGTTGTGCAAGACAGGTATACAATACCGACAAGATGAAAGTTAAGACACTTCATCTTGTCGGTATTGTATACCTGTCTTGCACAACTTGGAATGATGTATTGGAAAAGATGTTGGAAACATCCATTGTGTCGGTATTTTATACCATTTATTTTCATCGTGTCAAACACTGCAGTAGAAATGAATCCTTCACACAGAGAATACCTGGACCTCCTTCTAAAAGCTTACTCTCTTCGCAACAGACACAATTTTCTTCGTGACTGCATCCAAGAAATGGTCTTACCAAGAACTACTCCTCCTCAAATTGCCAACATCAAACCTCCTTTCCCCGCTACAGCTCGGACCTACCTTAAAGAGTGTGCAGATGACCTTAACAATGCTACAAAGGAAGCTTTTCTCCAACCCAGAACACTAGGCACAGCACTTCGGGGCAACATGAACAGACGCACCGCCGAAATCATTCGCAGCAGAGTTATCACAGCGAATGTTCAACAGAAGATCAGACTTGCTAGGAAACTACAAACACTCTGCGATAATAGTCATTGGAAAAGTTTAGGAAGACCTGACATTATTCAAAATCTTTCATCTCGTCCACTGTCAACCACAGAAACCGAAGCCCTCAGCTTAGGCCTCGAATTCGCAACCGGAATTACGAAACCAAAACAAGACCTCAATTTCATCTCCAAAAACTACAGACACAATGACTCCGACTTCCAAAAAGGTTTTCTTCAAGGCATCATCTCAGCAGCCTTCTCTACACGCAGCTCCCCAGTCATACCTCGACGTTACATCATTGCACTTACAGGTTTAGCAGAAGACACGACCATCAGGGTCACCACCGCTGATAAAGGAGGTGGTGTTGTTATCATGCACACTGACGACTACAGGAACAAAATGCTCAATCTACTTAATGACCCAGATACCTACAAACTCCTCACAACTAACCAAGTGGACAACCTTACTAAAACTTTTTTTCAAAGGACGCCGCATTCTGAGGAACTCAGAACAAGGGAAGAAACTTCTTCACACCATACCCAGCAACCCCAGACCTGCCAGAATGTACGGCCTACCAAAAACTCACAAGCCTGGTATCCCATTGAGGCCCATATCTTCGGGAATAGGCAGTGCTCCCCACCAACTCTCAGGAATTCTAGCAAAACACCTCTCCAAACTCTTGGGCATTATCAGTCCAGCACATCTCAAACACTCGGGTGATCTTCTCAATCGCATTCGCAACATCAACATCAGGAACAAGAAACTTTCCAACCTTGACGTAACTTCCCTATTCACCAAAGTACCTACTACACAAGCCATCGATCTCCTGCGAAGAAAAATTGACGATTCACTTGATCTTCCTATTCCAGCCAGCGATTTCATCGATCTCGTTGAACTATGTGTCGCTTTACGTGTTTCTCTTTCGAAAATCACCTCTTTCAACAGACTTTTGGTCTACCCATGGGTTCGGCACTCAGTGCCGTCCTGGCGAACTTAAACATGGAACATCTGGAAGCCGAGCGTTTCTCCACCATTATTCCTTCGACTGTCACCTGGCTCTGTTATGTTGACGACATTCTCCTCATAACTCCCAGGCGTTTCAACGTTCAAGCTCTGCAAGACAAGCTCAACCAGGTCGAGCCCTCAACCCAGTTCACACTTGAAGAAGAAGTCGACAACACTCTTCCTTTCCTTGATGTTCTTCTCTGCAAAACTGACCATGAACTTCGTTTTAAAGTCTATCGAAAACCAACCAACCAAAACGATCTTCTCCACTTCTACTCTCACCACGACACCAAAACTAAACGTGGTGTAATTATAGGCTTCTTCCTGCGCGTACTCAGAATCTGCAGCAATGAGTTCCTTGAGGAAGAATGCACTATAATTGAACAAGTATTTTCTAAACTCCACTATCCTCGTCACTTCATCAGAGACTGCAGACGGCGGGCATTAAACATCTTCAACACACACAGAGAAGACACTGCCGAGAAGAGATACATAGTACTCTCCACCAACTCCATTGCCAAACATGTTTCCAACATCTTTTCCAATACGTCATTCCAAGTATCTACCTCCACAACCACGACCATCAAGGACATCACCAGTAGTAGACAGGACAAGCTTCCATCCTCTGCAGGGGTATACATAATCCCTTGTAATGACTGCAACAAATTATACGTGGGCGAAACATCAAGAGACCTCCAAACACGTATTTCAGAACACCAATACGCAAGCAGGACTGACGATACAAGGAATGTCTGTGTACAACATCGCAATTCACACAACCATTTAATTAACTACAGAAATACAAGACTTATCGCCACAGAAGACAACACTCAATATCGAAGAATCCTGGAATCATCGCTTATCTCTATAACCAACAATTTCAACCAGAACAATAGCTGAACCACTTGCCAAGAAACTTCATCGCTATCCCACATAAGAACATAGAACACTGCAGAAGGTCTGCTCACAACTTTTCCAATACCCCTGCCAAGCTACCCAAGATTTTAGACTCTATAACCCCACCCGGTAGATCATCAGATGCGGCATTCTCCACCTGACCTCAACATTCTGAACCTGACTATAAATACTCGCGTACCTTCCACCCCAGGTAGATCTGTTTGTGACTTGAAAAAAGCCCACTGTGTGGGCGAAACGTTGTCAATAAAGGATCACATTAAACTGTATATGTGTTTATGTTTCCAATGTGGCTCCTCCTTTAATGTGGCTCCTCCCTTATTGTGGCGCCTCCTTTAATGTGGCGCCTCCTTTAATGTTGTGCCTTCTTTAATGTGGTGCTTACTTTAATGTGGCACCTCCTTTAATGTGGTGCCTTCTTAAATGTGGCTCCTCCTTTAATGTGGCTCCTCCCTTATTGTAGCGCCTCCTTTAATGTGGTGCCTTCTTTAATGTAGCTCCTCCTTTAATGTGGCTCCTCCTTTATTGTGGTGCCTCCTTTAATGTAGTGCCTCCTTTAATGTGGTGCCTTCTTTAATGTGGCTCCTCCTTTAATGTGGCTCCTCCCTTATTGTGGTGCCTCCTTTAATGTGGCGCCTCCTTTAATGTGGTGCCTTCTTTAATATGGCTCCTCCTTTAATGTGGCTCCTCCTTTATTGTGGCACCTCCTTTATTGTGGCACCTTCTTTCATGTGGCTCCTCCTTCATTGTGGCGCCTCCTTTAATGTGGCGCGTCCTTTAATGTGGCTCCCCCTTTAAGGTGGCGCCTCCTTTAATTAGGCTTCTCCTTTAATGTGGCTCCTCCTTTAATGTGGCTCCTCCTTTAATGTGGCTCCTCCTTTAATGTGGCTCCTCTTTTAATGTGGTTCCTCTTTTAATGTGGCTCCTCTTTTAATGTGGCTGCTCCTTTAATGTTTTTTCTCCTTTAATGTGGCTCCTCTTTTATTGTGGCACCTCCTTTAATGTGGCTCCTCCTTTAATTTGGCTCCTCCTTTATTGTGGCGCCTCCTTTAATGTTTTTCCTCCTTTAATGTGGCGCCTACTTTATTGTGGCTCCTCCTTTAATGTAGCTCCTCCTTTAATGTTTGCTTCTTTTCAAGTGGCGCCTCCTTTCAAATGGCGCCTCCTTCAATATGGAACCTCCTTTTAAGTGGTGCCTCCTTTCAAGTGGCGCCTCCTTCAATATGGAACCTCCTTTTAAGTGGCGCCTGCTTTCAAGTGGCGCTTCCTTTCAAGTGACGCCTCCTTTAACGTGGCGCCAGGGCACATGCCATACCTTAAGTACGCAACTGTGTACAACAGGGAGCGGAGGGCTCCGAGCCACTCTGGAGTTAATTAATGTGACAATGTCACAGCTTAAGAGAAGCTCTCAATTTCTCTAAGACAACTTTCACCTTGATTATAATAATAATAATAATAATAATAATAATAATAATAATAATAATAATAATCTAAGACAACGAATCTCGCGTTCCTGTAAGATAACCCAGTCAACGGCTAGAATATGAAGAGTGAGCCTTCCACAGTTAAGATAACTAGGAGGCCGGCTGCTGCTTAGATAATAATGGTCAGTAGCAGAAAAGAACAAACCGTTTCAGTTTACAGAGAAATATTTCACTACCAGATAACCAAAAAATACCAGGTATGGAGCATTCACTCTTCACAATAACTTCCCACGACAACCTGCAATAAAACCCTCAGTCATATTCTATCCCACCTCTCTCGTCCACTTCCCTTCCCTGCAACCTTCCCCACCTCCCTCTCCTGCAACCTTCCCCACCTCCCTCCCCTGCAACCTCCCCCACCTCCCTCCCTTGTAACCTTCCCCACTTCCCTCTCCTGCAACCTTCCCCACCTCCCTCCCTTGCAACCTTCCCCACTTCCCTCTCCTGCAACCTTCCCCACCTCCCACCCCTGCAGCCTTCCCCACCTCCCTTCCCTGCAGCCTTCCCCACCTCCCTCCCCTGCAGTCTTCCCCACCCCCCTCCCCTGCAACCTTCCCCACCCCCCTCCCCTGCAACCTTCCCCACCCCCCTCCCCTGCAACCTTCCCCACCCCCTCCCCTGCAACCTTCCCCACCTCCCTCCCCTGCAACCTTCCCCACCTCCCTCCCTTGCAACCTTCCCCACCTTCCTCTCCTTCCCCACCTCCCTCCCCTGCAGTCTTCCCCACCCCCTTGCAACCTTCCCCACCTTCCTCCCCTGCAACCTTCCCCACCTCCCTCTCCTGCAACCTTCCCCACCTCCCTCTCCTGCAACCTTCCCCACCTCCCTCTCCTGCAACCTTCCCCACCTCCCTCCCTTGCAACCTTCCCCACTTCCCTCTCCTGCAACCTTCCCCATCTCCCTCCCCTGCAGCCTTCCCCACCTCCCTTCCCTGCAGCCTTCCCCACCTCCCTCCCCTGCAGTCTTCCCCACCTCCCTCCCCTGCAGTCTTCCCCACCTCCCTCTTCTGCAACCTTCCCCACCTCCCTCCAATTCAACCTTCCCCACCTCCCTCCACTGCATCCTACCCAACCCCCTCCCCTGCAACCATCCCCACCTCCCTCCGCTGCAACCTTCCCCACCCCCCTCCCCTGCAACCTTCACCAACCTCCTCCCCTGCAACCTTCCCCACCCTTCTCCCCTGCAACCTTCCCCACCTCCCTTCCCTGCAACCTTCCCCACCCTCATCCCCTGCAATCTTCCCCACCTCCCTCCCCTGCAACCTTCCCCATCTTTCCCCCCCCCTCCCCTGCAACCTTCCCCACCTCCCTTCCCCGGCAACCTTTCCCACCTCCCTCCCCTGCATCTTTCCCCACCTCCCTCCCCTACAACCTTCCCCACCTCCCTCCCCTACAACCTTCCCCACCCCCCTCCCCTGCAACCTTCCCCACCTCCCTCCCCTGCAACCTTCCCCATCTCCCTTCCCCTGCAACCTTCCCCACCTCCCTCCCTTGCAATCTTCCCCACCTCCCATCCCCTGCAACCTTCCCCACCTCCCTTCCCCTGCAACCTTCCCCACTTCCCTCCCCTGCAGCCTTCCCCACCCCCGTCCCCTGCAACCTTCCCCCCCTCCCTTCCCCTGCAAACTTCCCCACCTCCCTTCCCCTGCAACCTTCCCCACCTCCCTCCCATTCAACCTTCCCCACTTCCCTCCCCTGCAACCTTCCCCACCCCCCTCCCCTGCAACCTTCCCCACCTCCCTTCCCCTGCAACCTTCCCCACCTCCCTCCCCTGCAACCTTCCCCACCTCCCTTCCCCTACAACCTTCCCCACGTCCCTCCCCTGCAACCTTCCCCACCTCCCTCCCCTGCAACCTTCCCCACTTCCCTCCCTTGCAACCTTCCCCACCTCCCTTCCCCTGCAACCTTCCCCACCTCGCTCCCCTGCAACCTTACCCACATCCCTCCCCTGCAACCTTCCCCACCTCCCTCCCCTGCAACCTTCCCCACCCCCCTCCCCTGCAACCTTCCCCACCTCCCTTCCCCTGCAAACCTCCCTTCCCTGCAACCCTCCCCACCTCCCTTCCCCTACAACCTTCCCCACCTCCCTCCCCTGCAACCTTCCCCACCTCCCTCCCCTGCAACCTTCCCCACCTCCCTCCCCTGCAACCTTCCCCACCCCCCTCCCCTGCAACCTTCCCCACCTCCCTTCCCCTGCAACCTTCCCCACCTCCCTTCCCCTGCAACCCTCCCCACCTCCCTTCCCCTACAACCTTCCCCACCTCCCTCCCCTGCAACCTTCCCCACCTCCCTCCCCTGCAACCTTCCCCACCTCCCTCCCCTGCAACCTTCCCCACCTCCCTCCCCTGCAACCTTACCCACATCCCTCCCCTGCAACCTTCCCCACCCCCCTCCCCTGCAACCTTCCCCACCTCCCTTCCCCATGCAACCTTCCCCACCTCCCTCCCCTGCAACCTTCCCCTCCTCCCTCCCCTGCAACCTTCCCCACCTCCCTCCCCAGCAACCTTCCCCACCTCCCTGCCCCTGCAATCTTCCCCACCTCCCTCCCCTGCAACCTTACCCACATCCCTCCCCTGCAACCTTCCCCACCTCCCTCCCTTGCAATCTTCCTCACCTCCCTTCCCCTGCAACCTTCCCCACCTCCCTTCCCCTGCAACCTTCCCCACTTCCCTCCCCTGCAACCTTCCCCACCTCCCTTCCCCTGCAGCCTTCCCCACCCCCGTCCCCTGCAACCTTCCCCACCTCCCTTCCCCTGCAAACTTCCCCACCTCCCTTCCCCTGCAACCTTCCCCACCTCCCTCCCCTGCAACCTTCCCCACCTCCCTCCCCTGCAACCTTCCCCACCCCCCTCCCCTGCAACCTTCCCCACCTCCCTTCCCCTGCAACCTTTCCCACCTCCCTCCCCTGCATCTTTCCCCACCTCCCTCCCCTGCAACCTTCCCCACCGCCCTTCCCTGCAACCTTCCCCACCTCCCTTCCCCTGCAACCTTCCCCACCTCCCTCCCCTGCAACCTTCCCCACCTCCCTCCCCTGCAACCTTCCCCACCTCCCTCCCCTGCAACCTTCCCCACCCCCTCCCCTGCAACCTTCCCCACCTCCCTCCCCTGCAACCTTCCCCACCCCCCTCCCCTGCAACCTTCCCCACCTCCCTTCCCCTGCAACCTTCCCCACCTCCCTTCCCTGCAACCCTCCCCACCTCCCTTCCCCTGCAACCTTCCCCACCTCCCTCCTCTGCAACCTTCCCCACCTCCCTTCCCCTGCAACCTTTCCCACCTCCCTCCCCTGCAACCTTACCCACATCCCTCCCCTGGAACCTTCCCCACCCCCCTCCCCTGCAACCTTCCCCACCTCCCTTCCTCATGCAACCTTCCCCACCTCCCTCCCCTGCAACCTTCCCCACCTCCCTCCCCTGCAACCTTCCCCACCTCCCTTCCCCTGCAACCTTCCCCACCTCCCTTCCCCATGCAACCTTCCCCACCTCCCTCCCCTACTACCTTCCCCACCTCCCTCCCCTGCAACCTTCCCTACCTTCCTCCCCTGCAACCTTCCCAACCTCCCTCCCCTGCAACCTTCCCCACCTCCCTCTCCTGCAACCTTCTCCACCTCCCTCCCCTGCAACCTTCCCCACCTCCCTCCCCTGCAACCTTCCCCTGCAACCTTCCCCTGCAACCTTCCCCCTGCAACCTTACCCACATCCCTCCCCTGCAACCTTCCCCACCTCCCTCTCAACAACTGCTCTCACTGATATCAATTCACCCTCGAGGGAAGAGGGTGAATTGATATCACTGAGCGATTGTTACTTGACAATTAGTGAGACGATCATGTTGCTTGTTACGTCCCACCTGTGTGTGTGACAGGTGGGAGGGATCAGCAGAGTGTGTGACAGGTGGGAGGGAGCAACAAAATGTATGACAGGTGAGAGAGAACAGCAACGTGTATGGCAGGTGGGAGGGAACAGCAACGTGTGTGACAGACGGGAGGGAACAGTAAAGTGTTTGACAGATGGGAGGGAACAGCTCAAATTGTGACAGATGGGTAGGAACAGCTCTAAGTCTGACAGGTGGGAGGGACCAGCAAAGTGTATGACGTGTTGGAGGGAACAACAAACTGTATGAGAGGTGGGAGGGACCAGTAAAATGTACGACAGGTGAGAGGGAGAAGCAAAGTGTGTGACATATGGGAGGAACCAGCAAAATGTGTGACATGTGGGAAGGAACAGTCCTAAGCATGACAGGTGGGAGGGAACAGTAAAGTGTACGACAGGTGGGAGGGAACAGTAAAGTGTACGACAGGTGGGAGGGAACAGTAAAGTGTACGACAGGTGGGAGGGAACAGTAAAGTGTACGACAGGTGGGAGGGAACAGTAAAGTGTACGACAGGTGGGAGGGAACAGTAAAGTGTACGACAGGTGGGAGGGAACAGTAAAGTGTACGACAGGTGGGAGGGAACAGTAAAGTGTACGACAGGTGGGAGGGAACAGTAAAGTGTACGACAGGTGGGAGGGAACAGTAAAGAGTACGACAGGTGGGAGGGAACAGTAAAGAGTACGACAGGTGGGAGGGAACAGTAAAGTGTACGACAGGTGGGAGGGAACAGTAAAGTGTACGACAGGTGGGAGGGAACAGTAAAGAGTACGACAGGTGGGAGGGAACAGTAAAGAGTACGACAGGTGGGAGGGAACAGTAAAGAGTACGACAGGTGGGAGGGAACAGTAAAGTGTACGACAGGTGGGAGGGAACAGTAAAGTGTACGACAGGTGGGAGGGAACAGTAAAGAGTACGACAGGTGGGAGGGAACAGTAAAGAGTACGACAGGTGGGAGGGAACAGTAAAGAGTACGACAGGTGGGAGGGAACAGTAAAGTGTACGGCAGGTGGGAGGGAACAGTAAAGTGTACGACAGGTGGGAGGGAACAGTAAAGAGTACGACAGGTGGGAGGGAACAGTAAAGAGTACGACAGGTGGGAGGGAACAGTAAAGAGTACGACAGGTGGGAGGGAACAGTAAAGTGTACGGCAGGTGGGAGGGAACAGTAAAGTGTACGACAGGTGGGAGGGAACAGTAAAGAGTACGACAGGTGGGAGGGAACAGTAAAGAGTACGACAGGTGGGAGGGAACAGTAAAGTGTACGGCAGGTGGGAGGGAACAGTAAAGTGTACGACAGGTGGGAGGGAACAGTAAAGAGTACGACAGGTGGGAGGGAACAGTAAAGAGTACGACAGGTGGGAGGGAACAGTAAAGAGTACGACAGGTGGGAGGGAACAGTAAAGTGTACGACAGGTGGGAGGGAACAGTAAAGTGTACGACAGGTGGGAGGGAACAGTAAAGAGTACGACAGGTGGGAGGGAACAGTAAAGAGTACGACAGGTGGGAGGGAACAGTAAAGAGTACGACAGGTGGGAGGGAACAGTAAAGTGTACGGCAGGTGGGAGGGAACAGTAAAGTGTACGACAGGTGGGAGGGAACAGTAAAGAGTACGACAGGTGGGAGGGAACTGTAAAGAGTACGACAGGTGGGAGGGAACAGTAAAGAGTACGACAGGTGGGAGGGAACAGTAAAGAGTACGACAGGTGGGAGGGAACAGTAAAGTGTACGGCAGGTGGGAGGGAACAGTAAAGTGTACGACAGGTGGGAGGGAACAGTAAAGTGTACGGCAGGTGGGAGGGAACAGTAAAGAGTACGACAGGTGGGAGGGAACAGTAAAGAGTACGACAGGTGGGAGGGAACAGTAAAGAGTACGACAGGTGGGAGGGAACAGTAAAGAGTACGACAGGTGGGAGGGAACAGTAAAGTGTACGGCAGGTGGGAGGGAACAGTAAAGTGTACGGCAGGTGGGAGGGAACAGTTAAGAGTACGACAGGTGGGAGGGAACAGTAAAGAGTACGACAGGTGGGAGGGAACAGTAAAGAGTACGACAGGTGGGAGGGAACAGTAAAGAGTACGACAGGTGGGAGGGAACAGTAAAGTGTACGGCAGGTGGGAGGGAACAGTAAAGAGTACGACAGGTGGGAGGGAACAGTAAAGAGTACGACAGGTGGGAGGGAACAGTAAAGTGTACGGCAGGTGGGAGGGAACAGTAAAGTGTACGACAGGTGGGAGGGAACAGTAAAGAGTACGACAGGTGGGAGGGAACAGTAAAGAGTACGACAGGTGGGAGGGAACAGTAAAGAGTACGACAGGTGGGAGGGAACAGTAAAGTGTACGACAGGTGGGAGGGAACAGTAAAGTGTACGACAGGTGGGAGGGAACAGTAAAGAGTACGACAGGTGGGAGGGAACAGTAAAGAGTACGACAGGTGGGAGGGAACAGTAAAGAGTACGACAGGTGGGAGGGAACAGTAAAGTGTACGGCAGGTGGGAGGGAACAGTAAAGTGTACGACAGGTGGGAGGGAACAGTAAAGAGTACGACAGGTGGGAGGGAACAGTAAAGAGTACGACAGGTGGGAGGGAACAGTAAAGAGTACGACAGGTGGGAGGGAACAGTAAAGAGTACGACAGGTGGGAGGGAACAGTAAAGTGTACGGCAGGTGGGAGGGAACAGTAAAGTGTACGACAGGTGGGAGGGAACAGTAAAGTGTACGGCAGGTGGGAGGGAACAGTAAAGAGTACGACAGGTGGGAGGGAACAGTAAAGAGTACGACAGGTGGGAGGGAACAGTAAAGAGTACGACAGGTGGGAGGGAACAGTAAAGAGTACGACAGGTGGGAGGGAACAGTAAAGTGTACGGCAGGTGGGAGGGAACAGTAAAGTGTACGGCAGGTGGGAGGGAACAGTAAAGAGTACGACAGGTGGGAGGGAACAGTAAAGAGTACGACAGGTGGGAGGGAACAGTAAAGAGTACGACAGGTGGGAGGGAACAGTAAAGAGTACGACAGGTGGGAGGGAACAGTAAAGTGTACGGCAGGTGGGAGGGAACAGTAAAGAGTACGACAGGTGGGAGGGAACAGTAAAGAGTACGACAGGTGGGAGGGAACAGTAAAGAGTACGACAGGTGGGAGGGAACAGTAAAGAGTACGACAGGTGGGAGGGAACAGTAAAGTGTACGGCAGGTGGGAGGGAACAGTAAAGAGTACGACAGGTGGGAGGGAACAGTAAAGAGTACGACAGGTGGGAGGGAACAGTAAAGTGTACGGCAGGTGGGAGGGAACAGTAAAGTGTACGACAGGTGGGAGGGAACAGTAAAGTGTACGGCAGGTGGGAGGGAACAGTAAAGTGTACGACAGGTGGGAGGGAACAGTAAAGAGTACGACAGGTGGGAGGGAACAGTAAAGTGTACGACAGGTGGGAGGGAACAGTAAAGTGTACGACAGGTGGGAGGGAACAGTAAAGTGTACGACAGGTGGGAGGGAACAGTAAAGTGTACGACAGGTGGGAGGGAACAGTAAAGTGTACGGCAGGTGGGAGGGAACAGTAAAGTGTACGACAGGTGGGAGGGAACAGTAAAGTGTACGACAGGTGGGAGGGAACAGTAAAGTGTACGGCAGGTGGGAGGGAACAGTAAAGTGTACGGCAGGTGGGAGGGAACAGTAAAGTGTACGACAGGTGGGAGGGAACAGTAAGTGGGAGGGAACAGTAAAGTGTACGACAGGTGGGAGGGAACAGTAAAGTGTACGACAGGTGGGAGGGAACAGTAAAGTGTACGACAGGTGGGAGGGAACAGTAAAGTGTACGACAGGTGGGAGGGAACAGTAAAGTGTACGACAGGTGGGAGGGAACAGTAAAGTGTACGACAGGTGGGAGGGAACAGTAAAGTGTACGACAGGTGGGAGGGAACAGTAAAGTGTACGACAGGTGGGAGGGAACAGTAAAGTGTACGACAGGTGGGAGGGAACAGTAAAGTGTACGACAGGTGGGAGGGAACAGTAAAGTGTACGGCAGGTGGGAGGGAACAGTAAAGTGTACGACAGGTGGGAGGGAACAGTAAAGTGTACGACAGGTGGGAGGGAACAGTAAAGTGTACGGCAGGTGGGAGGGAACAGTAAAGAGTACGACAGGTGGGAGGGAACAGTAAAGTGTACGGCAGGTGGGAGGGAACAGCTCAATCTCCTCCTCCTCCTCCTCCTGCTGCTGCTGCTGCTGCTGCTGCTGCTGCTGCTGCTGCTGCTGCTGAAGCAGGATTCGGATGGCGTACTATGGAGAGTATTGAAGGAGGGAGAGAGACGAGTTACTGATCAGCTTCAACATAAACATACCTTCACTCAGAGCTTCAATATGACTTAATGAAACTTTTACAGGAGAAATATTGTCCTGGTGAAAGCTTGTACTATAACGTGTTTCTTCACTTTAGCCCCTTCGGTTGTTACATCAGATAGAAACAAGAGTCTGGTTGGTCAGAAAATCACTAGGAGAAACCTTGGCTGAGGCTGCTAGTAGGAAATTCTTAAGAGACAAGTCGTAGGTAAAATCAAACACTTAGGTAAGTTTCTAGTACAAGTTTCTGCCACTAAACTTAAAGCAGACCGAAATAATTTCAGGATTAATTGTGCGGATGTTTCGCGGATTCGGATATGGATGCATATGCAGATATCCGTTTACAGTAAAATGTGAATGCGGATGCGGATGCGGATATCCGATACATCACTAGACCGTGCCGGCAGCATCACACTGAAACAACCAAATAAGTGTTTTTCTGACTCGTGAATGTATATATATCTTCATTATATTTTTTATTGTCTCATGAACGCTTATAAATAATGTTATTCTGTACTAATGATGAATGTTCAAAAATATTCAATAATACCCAAATGCTATACTGACAGTATCTAGTTACTGTACTATACTGACTGTCAGTATATTATAGTAACTAGATACTGTAAGTATAGTACAGTAACTAGATACTGTAAGTATATTATAGTAACTAGATACTGTAAGTATATTATAGTAACTAGATACTGTATCTAGTTACTGTACTATACTTACAGTTTCTAGTTACTATACTATATTGGCAGTATCTAGTTACTATAATATACAGACAGCATCTAGTTACTATAATATACAGACAGCATCTAGTTACTATAATATACTGAGAGTATCTAGTTACTATAATATACTGAGAGTATCTAGTTACTATACTATACTGACAGTATCTAGTTACTATAATATACTGACAGCATCTAGTTACTATAATATACTGAGAGTATCTAGTTATTATACTATACAGACAGCATCTAGTTACTATAATATACTGACAGTATCTAGTTACTATACTATACTGACAGTATCTAGTTACTATAATATACTGAGAGTATCTAGTAACTATAATATACTGACAGTATCTAGTTACTATGCTATACTGACAGCATCTAGTTACTATAATATACAGACAGCATCTAGTTACTATAATATACTGACATCTAGTTATTATACTATACTGACAGCATCTGCGTACTATACTATACTGACAGTATCTAGTTACTGTACTATACTTACAGTATCTAGTTACTATAATATACTGAGAGTATCTAGTTACTATACTATAGTGACAGTATCTAGTTACTATACTATACTGACAGCATCTAGTTACGGACATCTACCGAGATCTTCTCTAACTGCCCATGAACATTTATGAACGTTTCTTAGATCATTATGCATCACCAAACCAACCCACGCGACAGTCTATCTAGCTCTAATGAACTCTGGAGGACAGTCTAGTTAAGTACTAATTGAAATCTAACCCAGATCATAACCGTTGGGATGAGCAATTAAACCCACGAAGTACCTCGATCCAAGTAAGGTAGGTGGTGGTGGTGGTGGTAGTAGTGGTGGTGGTGGTGGTGGTGGTGATGGTGGTGGTGGTGGTGGTGGTGGTGGTGGTGGTGATGGTGGTGGTGGTGGTGGTGGTGGTGATGGTGGTGGTGGGTGGTAGTAGTGGTGATGGTGGTGGTGGTGGTAGTAGTGGTGATGGTGGTGGTGGTGGTAGTAGTGGTGATGGTGGTGGTGGTGGTAGTAGTGGTGGTGGTGGTGGTGGTATTAGTGGTGGTGGTGGTGGTGGTGGTGATGGTGGTGGTGGTGGTGGTGATGGTGGTTGTGGTGGTGGTGATGGTGGTGGTGGTGGTGGGTGGTAGTAGTAGTGGTGGTGGTGGTGGTGGTAGTAGTGGTGGTGGTGGTGGTGGTGGTGGTGGTGGTAGTAGTGGTGGTGGTGTAATAGTGATAGCAATTGTATGATAGTGACAGCAGTGGTGGAGAAAAATGTGATAATGGTGATTTTTGAGGTGATTGTTATTGTTGTTGATGGTGGCTCAACGACAATTTGTAAATGACTTAACATCGACAGGCAAATCCGACTCAAAGTTATTATATAGCAACATCAGAAAGAAGACCACGTAACCAGAACTAGCTAATCAAAACCAGGTAATCAGCAGCAGGCAATTAGGCTGAAGGAGTAAGAACTCACAAGGAATGACCAGCAAACCGAAGCGATAGAGTGCACCAGCGAGTATTGAACACAATACAAATAACTGGGTAGGAGATGAAGAACCTACTACGTGAGTTAGATGCCTCGAAGGCGGTGGGGGTCTGATAATATCTCTCAGTCGGTCCTGGGAGAGGAAGCAGAGGTACTGTGTGTGCCTCACGAAACAATCTTCTATTAGTTTATCTACACGAGACAATGGCTGAAGGTGTGGAATACAGCAAATGAAGTTCCAATTTTCCAGAAAGGAGACAGACGGGCAGCATTAATCTAAAGACCAATGTCAATGACATGCACAGTATGTAAAGTTAGAGATCATCTGGAGAAGAGTGGTGGAGCACCTAGAAAGTAGTGGGGACATACACTAAAACCAGCCTAGTTTTAGTGATAAGAACATAAGAACATAAGAAAGAAGGAACACTGTAACAGGTCTACTGACTCAGGCGAAGTAGGTCCATGGGTCCCCCTGTTACAAAAAACGCGATTTCTAAAAAGCTTAGAGATCTCTAGTGAATACTAGAAAGGACTGCCCTTCTAGCATCCAGCCTGTTACTGGGTTTTCGTAACAATTAGTCAGTATCCTTGTCCAATTATCCATTAGAATTCAATAAGAATTATTAGTGCTTCAGGATTACAACTGGTAGGCTACTAACTAGAGAAATTAAAATTTAATCAATTTAATTAATTAATTAATTAATTAAGTTGTCTAGGCATATATCAAATTTAATTAAATCAATATCAACAAAATAAGAATAATCACTTCTCTTGTGTACAGTATTATTGTGCTAAAAGCACATATCTCATATTTATGTCTTAAGTACTGTCTATTTTCAGAGGGCAAGGCAGACTAAAATGCAGATTTTGAAAGTGATTTCGTATGAGGAGATAGAGCCGCTCGATGTAAGGTCACTGAGGCCATCCAAATGGAGTTGTAAAAGTAACATGTCGAGCAATTGCAGATATTCGAAGACCGAGTAAACTCGGTCCTGCCCATTTGGGGTATAACAATTTAAAATGTTGCAAGGTTGCAATTGTTAAAAAAAAAATTAAATTTATTATACAAGTAGACAATATAAAAACATAAATGGAACTGGTTTCTGAACAATTTGCAAGCATTAAAAAAATAGAAATAGGAACTATTTATCAACAGTGACACATTGCAATGGGATACAACTTACAAATGAAATATTCGTGAGTTCCCTGAGAAAGAACAATCTTTTTACATCACTAATTTCTGCAATGAAACTTCATGAAACAATTTCTATCCTTCTTGATGCATAGATTTACTTTGCATGTGGCACAGGAAAATGAGGATGTGACATGATTATTCTTTTTTGCTACAGTACTTGCATGTAAGCAAGTATCTTCTTCTTGTTCAATTTCTTCTTTTTGGATGGTGGCATAGCTTCCTCCTCATCTGTTGACACTTCTCCATCTTGTGGCAAGTATTCATCATCAGTTTCCACCACTTCCAGGTCATCTGGGTCTTGATCTGAGTAACTATCGTCCCAAACACAGACAAATTTCGACTTATCCTTGGAGGACTCACCATAGAACAATTTCTGATTGATCTGGAAGGACAATAAAAACGTTCTGTACACACCCAGATCATTACTGAATTCATATATACACTACCAAATTTTATGGAAATATTTATATACTGAAACTTGAAAACATCACCTAAACGGCCAGGACCGAGTGTACTTGGTCCTTTTTTGTTGAACTTTTTCGTTTGCATGGTGCACTCTTATTATGCTTCACAACGTCTTATATATATATATATATATATATATATATATATATATATATATATATATATCAAAATATGGCTAAACTATTCATTTACGCACTAGACACACAAGTAAGTACTTACCGACATTGTAGAGGGTGAAATGCTTCAGTATATAAGGAGCACTCAACGGAAAAACCTGAGTCTGGGCGACGCCAAGCTAGAAGTGCTTACATTCTGCTCTCTCGACCAATGGGAAGTGAGCAGCTGCCATCACACTCAGCTGGGGCAACTCAGGGAAGGTCTGTGTTTGGTCAGAAATAGAGAATGGGAACCTAGATGCGCTGGGGGAGTAGAAGGACATGCGCAAAAAACCACGCTCTCAGGACCAACTATACTCGATCCTGCCCTTTAAAGGGAACCCTTTATGTGTATGTGTGTAAGTGCTCTAAGTAGTTCACTATGTCTCACGACTCGACTAGACTTAAACAAGTGACTGACAAAGTCCACACAAACTAACTTCTTGACCAACTGGCAATCAGAACAGTCTTCTTGAACAATAAAAAGAATGCTAAGCCCAATAGCAATATAACAAGCAAAAGTGACACAGAATCAGGAACAAGGAGATAATATAATGACACTAAGTTAGGACCATCAGCAGATCCTCCACAAAAGTCACCAAACTCCCATACTACTGAATCTAAGTTCAGCATAAGAAAATCCCCGACTGTGACAGTACACAGATACCAGTACAAGTTAGGTCAGAAGCTACAGCTCAGGACCTGAGTTGCACGGAGTGTCATTGCCACACACAACCTCAGTACACTAAGTCTAGACAGTGTTCTGTGAACAGAGTTCTACAGAACCAACAAGAAAGCTACAGAGACGATCTTCCAACAAGGGCCAATAAGGAAGAGTTAGGCACGACTTGTCAGGAATACGTCCAACCACCGAGAGTCTAGCCCAGACTGACTACTTCAGGCGAGGTGTGAACACCCCCCCCCCTCGATCACGTGATAGCTCCATGGACAGTTGCTGCCCAGCAACAGAGAAGCCAGCAGGGAAACGAGCAATGAGCGATAATTACAGTAGTTAGAAAATCAAGACTTGAACTATGAGCACATAATAATAATATAAGAATGTTACATCCTACCTAACAATATAACTAAGTCAAATAATAATATAAAGCAATATATTTACGATTTACCTATTATCGCAAATATAAGCAATATACAATTATATGAAAAGGCAATATACATTATGTACATACACATAATATACATCATATACATTGTGACCCATTCAGGGGGTTGCAACCCCCCCCCGGAATAGCTCAAGGACCCACCTAGTCACATCACTTCTACTTAAGGAAGGAACACGGCATCAGACCCAGCAGCACAAGCTAGTCAGGTCCAACTCACACCCACCCACACCCACTCATGAATTTATCTAACCTATTTTTAAAACTACACAACGTTTTAGCCTCTATAACTGTACTTGGGAGTTTGTTCCACTCATCCACATCTCTATTACCAAACCAGTGCTTTCCCATATCCTTCCTGAATCTGAATTTTTCCAACTTGAAACCATTGCTGCGAGTCCTGTCTTGGCTGGAATTTTTCAGCACACTAATTACATCCCCTTTATTTATTCCTGTCTTCCATTTGTACACCTCGATCATATCCCCCCCCCCCCTAATTCTACGCCTTTCAAGAAAGTGCAGATTCAGGGCCCTCAGTCTATCCTCATAGGGAAGATTTCTGATACATGGGATCAACTTTGTCATCCTCCTCTGCACGTTTTCCAGTGCATTTATATCCATTCTGTAATACGGTGACCAGAACTGTGCAGCATAATCTAAATGAGGCCTAACCAAGGATATATATATATAGAGTGGAGGAATAACCTGAGGACTTCTATTATTTATACTTCTAATTGAATTTCATGACAAGGTAACATAAGTGAGAGAGATAGAGAGAGAAAGCGATGACTATACTGCATCTTCTTGGACTGAAACAATGATTTTTTGACATAGTACCTCACAAGAAATTGGTACAAAAGCTAGAGAAGCAGCCAGGAAAAATAGGAAAAGCGCTACAGTAGATCAAGGCATACCTGACAGGAAGGAAATGAGTGATGGTCCGATAAGAGATGTAGGAATGGGTGCTTGTGACTAGTGGGGTTCCACAGGGATCAGTACTAGGGCCTTTGCTATTTCATATACAAGTGAATGACACGAAGAAAAGGGCAGAGTCAGAGGTATCTCTGTTCGCAGACGTGAAACTAATGAGGAAAATACATGCAGCCATGAAGCAGGAAAAGTTCCACGTGGATCTGGATTCACTGCAGGTCTAGTCTGACAAGTGGCTACTTTAGTTAAAACACAGAAATTGCAAATTTATGAAGTTTGAGGAGGGGAAAACCTTACTCAAGGACAAACTTAACTCAAAGAAAAGGACATAGTAGTGATTATTGTCTTAAACATATCACCTGAAGCGCACATCAACCAAATAACTGCTGCCGTAAATTCACGTCTAGTGAATCTAAGACTAGCTTTTAGACATACAAGTAAGGGGTACGTCAGGCACTTATTGCAGTATGAAGCACCAGTAAGGAACCCACACCTAGTAAAGCATACCAGTAAATTGGAGAAAGTGCAGAGGTTTGCAAATAGACTAGTCACGGAGCTAAGAGATATGTCATATGAGGAGAGATTAAGGGAACTCAGCATGATGACACTGGAGGACAAAAGGACTAAGGATGATATAATAATATTCATTGGTGAATGATATGAAGGAAGGGATAGAAGCAGAGGTATCTCTGTTCGCAGATGTGAAAATAATGAGTATATAAACAGATGAGGAGCAGGAGAGATGCACATGGCCTTGGTCTGAGATATAGCTACAAGAATTTTACCCCAGCAAGTGCGCATTTATGAAGAATGGGTGCTGACAAAGAAGATCGCCCACGGAGTTTACGCTAAGGGGGTAGGAGGGTACAGGTTGCAAACCTCGCCCAAAGAGAAAGGCCCCTGGGGTGAGCACTGTACAAATCATATCACCTACGGAAAAAAAGTATACTCACACCTGACGCTCTGTGTGAGATGAGGACGCTACCAACCAAGCCACGGGCACCCATGATTATAAGTGGATATCGACCAGACGTAACCTTTCGAAAGAGGCCAGGATAACAAATAAAACAAACTGTGCTCAAAGGTTAAATGAGAATAGATCTGAAGAAGTTAAAAATAAGTATTGTTATTGAGAAACAATATGAAGTGTATCTGAAGTAAAGAGAACAGTTTCTTCAGTAACTAAACTAAAACCAATGAAAATAAGGAAGCACTGAGAAAAATACATTTGTAGCACTTTTATATACTAACATAAATGGAGTAATTTATAAAAAGGTTAACGTTATATTATAAATGAGAAGAAGCCAGATGAAATGTGTTTGAAGGTAAAATGGATTTTCCTAAGTTATTTTTACTAGACGGACGCCACTGAGTGTGGAGAAGCAACAGAGAAGAAAAAGGAATATTGGTGTTATTGGTTAAACAAACAACACAAGATACAGAAAATAAATAACACAAATAATGCTCAAATTTTTGTGGAGGAAATTCAAAACACTGATGAGAAAGCCATGATAAGGAACTTCATCTATGTCGGAAAAGAAAAAAAGAGACTGTGACAGAGAATAGTGATGTGGATGTTCAAGGTGTATCTCCTATCAAACATTCGCCTTATAGGATGAGTCCTGCTAAGCATAAAGCACTAAAGAAAGAAGTTGACTTTATGCTGTCACATGGGTTGATAGAACTCAGTACAAGTCCTTTGGCTTTGGCTTCTCCATGCAACAAGGAGGAGGCTGGAGGCTGTGATGTCATGTGTGATGGCAATCTGTAGTGTGAATATTAAGCAGGAAATTCGAAGCATAAAAATTAGAAGAGTAATGGGATTCCCAATTTATAATTTAAAGGGCTGAGGATGGCTTGCTTAGGTGGTTTCGGCCTTTACAGAGGACAGAGCAGAATAGGATGGCCAAGACTAGAAGTCGTGGGTGGATGGAAAGAGGGTTAGAGATCGTCCAAGGAAATGTTGGAGGGAGGAGAGTAAAGGCGGTTTTAAGTGTAAAATGTGAGCATTAAACAAGCTTTTGTAAGCATATTAGACTGAAATGGAGGAGAGTTGTTTTTAGTGCTTGACATGTTGAGAGGAGCAGCTATATGAGAGCAGCTCAGTTAGGAGTGGCGGTAATAATCTGCCATACCAGGAAACCTTGGGAACCCTTTTCTATTTCTAGGAACAAGAAAGTTAAAAATGGTGCCAACTTTAGCATCTACAGCAGCAACCTCACCCTGACCAGTACGACAGCCAAGATACCTTATCTGGGCTTGTCCAGAGATGCACTTGGCCACTTTAACTCTAAAGCTGAAGTGTGCAAGTCTTTCAAACATTGCTCTGAGGCACAGCAGAGGCTGTTCGCACTAATCACTATGTACCACCAATTTATCAACATGTGCCCAACTCGTGCCCAAGTCTGCGGAATGATGAGGCCGCATTGCGCATCCCAGAGTGATAAGATAGTTGAACAGTGTCTTGAACAGTGAAGGAACATATTTCTATAGCATGCTCAATAAGTGGGATATGATATGCCCATAAAATCCGTCAACACGACTCACGAAATCGTAATGACACGACTGCAAACAAGTCATACCACGGGCGAGGTTAGAACCTGCGATCAGAGAGTCATAAAACTGATCGCTGGTTCTAACCCCGCCTGTGGTATGGTTTGGTATGCACATAAAAGGTCCAAACAGCTGATAAAGCTCTCGACACACGATCAATGAGGCTATTGATACGTGGGAGGGGGTATGGTAAGGTCATGGCATTCACCTTATGATAATCAGCATATATCCTGCAAATGCTGTCATGTGTTGGTACTAATATATATGGAGAAGCCAAGGACTTGCATTGCTTTAATCAGCCCATGTGACAGCAGAAAGTTAACTTCTTTCTTTAGTGCTTTATGCTTAGCAGGACTCATCCTATAAGGCGAATGTTTGATAGGAGATACACCTTGAACATCCATATCATGAACTCCAAGATGCACCTTTATACGTCTAGAAACATCAGGAGGAGTGACGTGGTCGTCCTCTGACGCAGAAAGTACTGTATTACCAGGTCCCTGGTTAGAGTAATATACCTCGAGTTGATTAACAATATCAACATGTTCAAATTTCTTTTTTTTTTCAATCATGCGTAGTAGGTAATTTACTTCACTTAATTTCCTTACTACTTCTCTGGGTCCATAAAAATAACGAGGGACAGTATGCCTGTGGAACTGCTGTTTCCTTCTTGCTTAAGCAGCATCCAAGTTTCTCGTTGCTAGATCTCTAGTTGTGTTTAATGTTGCATTAGTGACGGTGAGTGGACCACAATACTGGCGTTCAAATATCAGCTCGAAAGGGTAAAAACTGAGCCTTCTTTGCTCGCTTTCTCTGATAGCAAACAGAAGATTTCCCCTCATCGCTGGCCCCTCAAGGAAGGTTCCTTGATGCTGGTGAGGGGCTCTTGATCTAGGGAATTGGATCTGTGCTCCAGTTCCCCAAATTAAGCCTGAATACCTTCCACATCCCCCCCCACAGGCGCTTTATAATCCTATGGGTTTAGCGCTTCCCCCTTGATTACAATAATAATAATAATCCCTTCATCGCAATTTCTAGAAAAATTTTCACAGTAAGCACTCATTACGGCTTTCAACACTTCACGGAATCTCTCTTGAGGATCGTCAGTTTGTGGGTGATAATTCAGTGAAAAATCTCATCTCTGCTCTCAGAATGGCATGGGAATTAATCTTTCTCATAAGAATTATTTCAGGAGAGCGTGTCACTGCGTTAATAAGACTGCATATGTATTAACTTCCTAGCTTAGCTCAAGTTACAGCACCAACAGAGTCTATAATTCTAATTAGACGTGGAAAAAGATAGTCCAACACCTAGGAAGGGACTAAGTGGAGCTGGTGGTGGAGGATGTGCAAGTTTACCATCACCTGAAAGATGTGGTAATGTTGCAGGTGATCTGAGACAGTTTCCATTGTTTGAGGCTACGTGAAGTGTTTAGCAAGTTTGCTTAGAGTTTTTTAACGCCTAAATGTTCTCCTAAAGGACTGTTTCGAGAAAAAATAGTCAGGTTACAAAACTTCAAGCTAGTGGCAACACTATTAGCTGTGAACTTCACGCTAGTGGCAACACTATCAGCTGTGAACTTCACTCTAGTGTCAACACTGTCAGCTGTAAACTTGTTGGTACATTTTTCTAGTAGTACACGATTACAACAAAATCAATTATCAAGATGCTTCTTCCTCAGTCACCACTAAATTTTTCAGCCTCTCTAGAGACTGGTCAACAAACTGATCCTTGATCCCTCACGAGTCAGAAATTTAAATTCCGATATGTCTGACTAGGACACCTCGTAATTTTAAGGAAAGATGTAAGACACAACATTGGCGTAGAGCGTACTGAAACTCATCACCATCATCGCTGACTTCACAAGTTGAACATTAAAATGGTATAAAATACCGACAGGTTGTTAGGTAAGACACATATGCAACAGTTAGGTATCTTTATTACGAAACGTTTCGCCTACACAGTAGGCTTCTACAGACATCGGAACAATACTCTTCTCCAGACAGAGGGACTGACCACCTCAAAACTTTAAGGGTGATGGACTGATTACATCGTCTTCAAGTCTCTTCTGCTTCTATCAACTTTTCTGTACTCGACTGTAGAAGCCTACTGTGTACGCGAAACGTTTCGTAATAAAGATACCTAACTGTTGCATATGTGTCTTACCTAACACTTCACAGGTTGCAAGGATGGTTGTTAAATTCTTGATATAGCGCTAGTGACTACACTCATAGGGAACAAAGTAGTATTTTCTCTGTAAACTTCTACCCTATGTCTCCTCAGTTTTATAACTGTAGTGTAACGCGCCCCTCTGGCAAGACAGTGATGGAGTGAATGTTGAAAGTTTTTCTTTTTCGGGCCACCCTGCCTTGGTGGGAATCGGCCGATGTGTTAATAAAAAAACTAGTGGTTCCTTACATATGCTAGCTTGTTGCACATCATTACCGATCAACAAAACGGCTGACTTGATAGGAGAAGAAGTACCGGAATTCCGACTGAGATCAAACAAGTGCAGTAGCTTCTTAGCATCTACATTCACTGACGTAGAACGTTAATTACAGCTCCATCACAAGCTTCTAAAAAGTAAATCTATCAGAAGGTAACTATTTCTGCCAATTCTGTTTTGTCAAGAGCAGTCTTTCTTCTAGACAGGCAAAGACTTGAGTCTTTCCGAGACTTGTTTAAAAGGCTGACCCTCAGTATGTATCTATGTATCTCAGTATGTATCTATGTATCTGTGTATCTCACTATGTATTTATGTATCTATGTATCTCAGTATGTATCCATGTATCTGTGTATCTCACTCTGTATTTATGTATCTATGTATCTGTATCTCAGTATGTATCAATGTATCTATCTCAGTATGTATCTATGTATCTCAGTATGTATCTATGTATATGTGTATCTGTGTATCTCAGTATATATCTCAGTATCTCAGTATGTATCTATGTATCTGTGTATCTCAGTATGTATCTATGTATATGTGTATCTGTGTATCTCAGTATATATCTCAGTATGTATCAATGTATCTGTATCTCAGTATGTATCTATGTATCTGTGTATCTCAGTATGTATCTATGTATATGTGTATCTGTGTATCTCAGTATATATCTCAGTATCTCAGTATGTATCTATGTATCTGTGTATCTCAGTATGTATCTATGTATCTGTGTATCTCAGTATCTCAGTATGTATCTATGTATCTGTGTATCTCAGTATATATCTGTGTATCTCAGTATCTCAGTATGCATCTATGTATCTGTGTATCTCAGTATGCATCTATGTATCTGTGTATCTCAGTATATATCTGTGTATCTCAGTATATATCTGTGTATCTCAGTATGCATCTATGTATCTGTGTATCTCAGTATGCATCTATGTATCTGTGTATCTCAGTATGTATCTATGTATCTGTATCTCAGTATGTATCTATGTATATGTGTATCTGTGTATCTCAGTATATATCTCAGTATCTCAGTATGTATCTATGTATCTGTGTATCTCAGTATGTATCTACGTATATGTGTATCTCAGTATATATCTGTGTATCTCAGTATGTATCTGTGTATCTCAGTATGTATCTATGTATATGTGTATCTGTGTATCTCAGTATATATCTGTGTATCTCAGTATGTATCTGTGTATCTCAGTATATATCTCAGTATGTATCAATGTATCTGTATCTCAGTATGTATCTATGTATCTGTGTATCTCAGTATGTATCTATGTATGTGTATCTCAGTATGTATCTGTGTATCTCAGTATGTATCTATGTATATGTGTATCTGTGTATCTCAGTATGTATCTCAGTATCTCAGTATGCATCTATGTATCTGTGTACCTCAGTATGTATCTCAGTATCTCAGTATGCATCTATGTATCTGTGTATCTCAGTATGTATCTATGTATATGTGCATCTGAGTATCTCAGTATATATCTCAGTATCTCAGTATGTATCTATGTATCTATGTATCTGTGTATCTCAGTATGTATGTATGTATCTGTGTATCTCAGTATGGATCTATGTATCTGTGTATCTCAGTATGTATCTATGTACCTGTGTATCTCAGTATGGATCTATGTATCTGTGTATCTCAGTATGTATCTCAGCATCTCAGTATGCATCTATGTATCTGTGTATCTCAGTATGTATCTCAGTATCTCAGTATGTATCTCAGTATCTCAGTATGCATCTATGTATCTGTGTATCTCAGTATATATCTATGTATCTCAGTATATATCTATGTATCTCAGTATGTATCTCAGTATCTCAGTATGCATCTATGTATCTGTATCTCAGTATATATCTGTGTATCTCAGTATCTCAGTATGTATCTATGTATCTCAGTATGTATCTCAGTATCTCAGTATGTATCTATGTATCTCAGTATGTATCTCAGTATGCATCTATGTATCTGTGTATCTCAGTATATATCTGTATCTCAGTATGTCTCTATGTATCTCAGTATGTATCACAGTATCTCAGTTATCTCAGTATCTCAGTATGTATCTCAGTATGTATCTCAGTATCTCAGTATGCATCTATGTATCTGTGTATCTCAGTATATATCTGTGTATCTCAGTATCTCAGTATATATCTATGTATCTCAGTATGTATCTCAGTATGTATCTCAGTATATATCTCAGTATCTCAGTATATATCACAGTATCTCAGTATATATCTCAGTATCTGTGTATCTCAGTATATATCTATCTCAGTATGTATCTCAGTATCTCAGTATGTATCTCAGTATCTCAGTATGTATCTATGTATCTGTGTATCTCAGTATATATCTCAGTATCTCAGTATATATCTCAGTATCTCAGTATGTATCTCAGTATCTCAGTATGTATCTATGTATCTGTGTATCTCAGTATATATCTCAGTATCTCAGTATCTCAGTATGTATCTCAGTATCTCAGTATGTATCTCAGTATCTCAGTATGTATCTCAGTATCTCAGTATCTATGTATCTGTGTATCTCAGTATATATCTCAGTATCTCAGTATATATCTCAGTATCTCAGTATGTATCTCAGTATCTCAGTATGTATCTATGTATCTGTGTATCTCAGTATGTATCTCAGTATCTCAGTATGTATCTATGTATCTGTGTATCTCAGTATATATCTCAGTATCTCAGTATATATCTCAGTATCTCAGTATATATCTCAGTATCTCAGTATGTATCTATGTATCTGTGTATCTCAGTATGTATCTCAGTATCTCAGTATGTATCTCAGTATCTCAGTATGTATCTCAGTATCTCAGTATGTATCTCAGTATCTCAGTATGTATCTCAGTATCTCAGTATGTATCTATGTATCTGTGTATCTCAGTATGTATCTCAGTATCTCAGTATGTATCTATGTATCTGTGTATCTCAGTATATATCTCAGTATCTCAGTATATATCTCAGTATCTCAGTATGTATCTCAGTATCTCAGTATATATCTCAGTATCTCAGTATGTATCTCAGTATCTCAGTATATATCTCAGTATCTCAGTATGTATCTATGTATCTGTGTATCTCAGTATATATCTCAGTATCTCAGTATATATCTCAGTATCTCAGTATGTATCTCAGTATCTCAGTATGTATCTCAGTATCTCAGTATGTATCTCAGTATCTCAGTATGTATCTATGTATCTGTGTATCTCAGTATGTATCTCAGTATCTCAGTATGTATCTCAGTATCTCAGTATGTATCTATGTATCTGTGTATCTCAGTATATATCTCAGTATCTCAGTATATATCTCAGTATCTCAGTATGTATCTCAGTATCTCAGTATATATCTCAGTATCTCAGTATGTATCTCAGTATCTCAGTATATATCTCAGTATCTCAGTATGTATCTCAGTATCTCAGTATATATCTCAGTATCTCAGTATATATCTCAGTATCTCAGTATGTATCTCAGTATCTCAGTATATATCTCAGTATCTCAGTATGTATCTCAGTATCTCAGTATGTATCTCAGTATCTCAGTATATATCTCAGTATCTCAGTATATATCTCAGTATCTCAGTATATATCTCAGTATCTCAGTATGTATCTCAGTATCTCAGTATGTATCTCAGTATCTCAGTATATATCTCAGTATCTCAGTATGTATCTCAGTATCTCAGTATGTATCTCAGTATCTCAGTATGTATCTATGTATCTGTGTATCTCAGTATATATCTCAGTATCTCAGTATATATCTCAGTATCTCAGTATGTATCTCAGTATCTCAGTATATATCTCAGTATCTCAGTATGTATCTCAGTATCTCAGTATATATCTCAGTATCTCAGTATGTATCTCAGTATCTCAGTATATATCTCAGTATCTCAGTATATATCTCAGTATCTCAGTATGTATCTCAGTATCTCAGTATATATCTCAGTATCTCAGTATGTATCTCAGTATCTCAGTATATATCTCAGTATCTCAGTATATATCTCAGTATCTCAGTATGTATCTCAGTATCTCAGTATGTATCTCAGTATCTCAGTATATATCTCAGTATCTCAGTATGTATCTCAGTATCTCAGTATATATCTCAGTATCTCAGTATGTATCTCAGTATCTCAGTATGTATCTCAGTATCTCAGTATATATCTCAGTATCTCAGTATATATCTCAGTATCTCAGTATATATCTCAGTATCTCAGTATGTATCTCAGTATCTCAGTATGTATCTCAGTATCTCAGTATATATCTCAGTATCTCAGTATATATCTCAGTATCTCAGTATGTATCTCAGTATCTCAGTATGTATCTCAGTATCTCAGTATCTCAGTATCTCAGTATATATCTCAGTATCTCAGTATGTATCTCAGTATCTCAGTATGTATCTCAGTATCTCAGTATGTATCTATGTATCTGTGTATCTCAGTATATATCTCAGTATCTCAGTATATATCTCAGTATCTCAGTATGTATCTCAGTATCTCAGTATATATCTCAGTATCTCAGTATATATCTCAGTATCTCAGTATGTATCTCAGTATCTCAGTATATATCTCAGTATCTCAGTATATATCTCAGTATCTCAGTATATATCTCAGTATGTATCTCAGTATCTCAGTATGTATCTCAGTATCTCAGTATATATCTCAGTATCTCAGTATATATCTCAGTATCTCAGTATGTATCTCAGTATCTCAGTATATATCTCAGTATCTCAGTATATATCTCAGTATCTCAGTATATATCTCAGTATCTCAGTATGTATCTATGTATCTGTGTATCTCAGTATATATCTCAGTATCTCAGTATATATCTCAGTATCTCAGTATGTATCTATGTATCTGTGTATCTCAGTATATATCTCAGTATCTCAGTATATATCTCAGTATCTCAGTATATATCTCAGTATCTCAGTATATATCTCAGTATCTCAGTATGTATCTCAGTATCTCAGTATGTATCTCAGTATCTCAGTATATATCTCAGTATATCAGTATGTATCTATGTATCTGTGTATCTCAGTATATATCTCAGTATCTCAGTATATATCTCAGTATCTCAGTATTTATCTCAGTATCTCAGTATATATCTCAGTATGTATCTCAGTATCTCAGTATGTATCTCAGTATATATCTCAGTATCTCAGTATATATCTCAGTATCTCAGTATATATCTCAGTATCTCAGTATGTATCTCAGTATCTCAGTATATATCTCAGTATCTCAGTATATATCTCAGTATCTCAGTATGTATCTCAGTATCTCAGTATATATCTCAGTATCTCAGTATGTATCTCAGTATCTCAGTATATATCTCAGTATCTCAGTATATATCTCAGTATCTCAGTATATATCTCAGTATCTCAGTATGTATCTCAGTATCTCAGTATATATCTCAGTATCTCAGTATATATCTCAGTATCTCAGTATGTATCTCAGTATCTCAGTATATATCTCAGTATCTCAGTATGTATCTCAGTATCTCAGTATATATCTCAGTATCTCAGTATATATCTCAGTATCTCAGTATGCATCTATGTATCTGTGTATCTCAGTATATATCTGTGTATCTCAGTATCTCAGTATATATCTATGTATCTCAGTATCTCAGTATATATCTCAGTATCTCAGTATGTATCTATGTATCTGTGTATCTCAGTATATATCTGTATCTCAGTATATATCTATGTATCTCAGTATGTATCTCAGTATCTCAGTATGTATCTCAGTATGTATCTCAGTATCTCAGTATGTATCTCAGTATCTCAGTATATATCTCAGTATATCAGTATGTATCTATGTATCTGTGTATCTCAGTATATATCTCAGTATCTCAGTATATATCTCAGTATCTCAGTATGTATCTCAGTATCTCAGTATATATCTCAGTATCTCAGTATGTATCTCAGTATATATCTCAGTATCCCAGTATATATCTCAGTATCTCAGTATATATCTCAGTATCTCAGTATGTATCTCAGTATCTCAGTATATATCTCAGTATCTCAGTATATATCTCAGTATCTCAGTATCTCAGTATGTATCTATGTATCTAAAGTTTCTTAACTACAGTATAAATTATTATAATAAGAACAGGTAAGGAAGAACAAGTGAGAAGATCAGATAATATCTATTATAATATTCCATTTACTCGTTTCTCAGAAATGTTCATATTCAACATTTCATATTATTTCTCACTACAAAAATAATTTTTAATACCTGAGATGAACTAGTTACGCTGTGCAACATCAGCTGATGTTGCACAACTCATATCTGACTTGCTTTTTTTTTATCTTTGTTTTTCTGTGTAGAACACACAATTATGCGAGTTATTTTATAATTGTTATTATATCTCACCCTATATAATTAATAAGATATTCCTGTGTCTTCGGTAATACAGTGAAAGAAATCTTTAAGCGGGATTAACTGAAATAGTGTTACGAATGATTATTTATTCGTGTCTCTGAATCGTCTAACAAAAACGATCATTTCGTGAGCAAAGTTTACACAGGTTTGTCTTTACTTCCGTTACATGTTATGACACGTGTGTTGGTAACTCGCTGGTAATAAATTATGTTCCAAGGACAGTCTCATAATTAATGTACTGGTAATATTTCTCCACAATTCTACGTTCTACCTGTAAATTTAGTATGTAATAAATGTGGCCAGTGTTTGTGTGGTGAGATCAGAGCACGCGCCTAAGTCTCACATACTACATCATTGTAACCACATCGCTCTCCATGAACTTAGGTACCATTGGAGTTGCTTTTTTGTACGTGAAATGTTTACTGTGTTCTTTCTGAAGGTTGTAGTTAATTAGTAGACTGTTGTCTTTGATAACGAATAGTTTCCACTTTGTTTTTTCTTCATTCAACTTCGTCTGTGTTCATTTTGTAACTTTACGAAGCTTTCTAGCCTATGAAACTGATGCTTTCTGATAGGACTAAAAGACAGAGGACTGGGGAAGTTAACAAATATTTCTGGACGATCATTAGGTCTGGTTCCTAGTCCAGACATTCCTTGAGAATCTAGATAATTTCTAGGAATAGTATACATAGTATACATAGGGCGAATATGAGTTAATATGAGTTAATATTTCATATAGCCGAAAAGTTAGTAAATGCTGGATAGTTACACGATAGGTAAGGTTCGTCAGGAAACAGGACAAGTGCTTCCTGACGCGGGTCTTAGTCAGATGATGACCCGCCGTTAGAGCTTTTGGTCATTTGACTGAGGCCTTTCGCTGGGTTACCGGTCTGAGACAACTGCTGTACCTCCCTCATCTTCAGTGATATTATTAATAGTCATGTTGTATAGTTGAGCTAAGACGCTTCTCAGAATCTGACATGGATTTACAAAGCTTTGGATATGCTGGAAGGTGCTAAGCTACCTGCCAGCACCTATGTTACATGTTGCACCCAGGTGCTAAGCTACCTGCCAGCACCTGCGTTACATGTTGCACCCAGGTGCTAAGCTACCTGCCAGCACCTGCGTTACATGTTACACCCAGGTGCTAAGCTACCTGCCAGCACCTATGTTACATGTTGCACCCAGGTGCTAAGCTACCTGCCAGCACCTATGTTACATGTTGCACCCAGGTGCTAAGCTACCTGCCAGCACCTGCGTTACATGTTGCACCCAGGTGCTAAGCTACCTGCCAGCACCTGCGTTACATGTTACACCCAGGTGCTAAGCTACCTGCCAGCACCTATGTTACATGTTGCACCCAGGTGCTAAGCTACCTGCCAGCACCTGCGTTACATGTTACACCCAGGTGCTAAGCTACCTGCCAGCACCTATGTTACATGTTGCACCCAGGTGCTAAGCTACCTGCCAGCACCTGCGTTACATGTTACACCCAGGTGCTAAGCTACCTGCCAGCACCTATGTTACATGTTGCACCCAGGTGCTAAGCTACCTGCCGGCACCTGCGTTACATGTTACACCCAGGTGCTAAGCTACCTGCCAGCACCTGCGTTACATGTTACACCCAGGTGCTAAGCTACCTGCCAGCACCTATGTTACATGTTGCACCCAGGTGCTAAGCTACCTGCCAGCACCTATGTTACATGTTGCACCCAGGTGCTAAGCTACCTGCCAGCACCTATGTTACATGTTGCACCCAGGTGCTAAGCTACCTGCCAGCACCTATGTTACATGTTGCACCCAGGTGCTAAGCTACCTGCCAGCACCTATGTTACATGTTGCACCCAGGTGCTAAGCTACCTGCCAGCACCTATGTTACATGTTGCACCCAGGTGCTAAGCTACCTGCCAGCACCTGCGTTACATGTTACACTCAGGTGCTAAGCTACCTGCCGGCACCTATGTTACATGTTGCACCCAGGTGCTAAGCTACCTGCCAGCACCTATGTTACATGTTGCACCCAGGTGCTAAGCTACCTGCCGGCACCTATGTTACATGTTGCACCCAGGTGCTAAGCTACCTGCCAGCACCTATGTTACATGTTGCACCCAGGTGCTAAGCTACCTGCCAGCACCTATGTTACATGTTGCATCCAGGTGCTAAGCTACCTGCCAGCACCTATGTTACATGTTGCACCCAGGTGCTAAGCTACCTGCCGGCACCTATGTTACATGTTGCACCCAGGTGCTAAGCTACCTGCCAGCACCTATGTTACATGTTGCATCCAGGTGCTAAGCTACCTGCCGGCACCTATGTTACATGTTGAACCCAGGTGCTAAGCTACCTGCCAGCACTTATGTTACATGTTGCACCCAGGTGCTTAGCTACCTGCCAGCACCTATGTTACATGTTGCACCCAGGTGCTTAGCTACCTGCCAGCACCTATGTTACATGTTGCACCCAGGTGCTTAGCTACCTGCCAGCACCTATGTTACATGTTGCATCCAGGTGCTAAGCTACCTGCCAGCACCTATGTTACATGTTGCACCCAGGTGCTAAGCTACCTGCCAGCACCTATGTTACATGTTGCACCCAGGTGCTAAGCTACCTGCCAGCACCTATGTTACATGTTGCACCCAGGTGCTTAGCTACCTGCCACCACCTATGTTACATGTTGCACCCAGGTGCTTAGCTACCTGCCAGCACCTATGTTACATATTACACCCATGTGCTTAGCTACCTGACAGCACCTATGTTACATGTTACACCCAGGTGCTTAGCTACCTGCCACCACCTATGTTTCATGTTCCCCCCATGTGCTTAGCTACCTGCCAGCACCTATGTTATATGTTGCACCCAGGTGCTTAGCTACCTGCCACCACCTATGTTTCATGTTGCCCCCAGGTGCTTAGCCACCTGCCAGCACCTATGTTGCATGTTGCACCCAGGCGCTTAGCTACCTGCCACCACCTATGTTTCATGTTGCCCCCATGTGCTTAGCTACCTGCCAGCACCTATGTTATATGTTGCACCCAGGTGCTTAGCTACCTGCCACCACCTATGTTTCATGTTGCCCCAGGTGCTTAGCTACCTGCCAGCACCTATGTTGCATGTTGCACCCAGGTGCTTAGCTACCTGCCACCACCTATGTTACATGTTCCTCCCAGGCGCTTAGCTACCTGCCAGCACCTATGTCACATGTTACGCCCAGGTGCTTAGCTCCCAGTCAGTAGAGAGCACACTTGATACGTCCTCACTGAGCTAAGTACACGTCACCACTAATGTTCTTATGTTCTTATGTTCTACGATTAACACCGGTGACACTGACTGCACTTAGGTAAGATTAACACTGGTGACACTGACTGCATTTAGGTAAGATTAACACTGTTGTTGTGATGAATGGTTTGGAAAACCGACAGGTTGAGGATTGAGGCACTTATGCAGCATATGGGAATCTTTATTCAGGAAACGTTTCGCCACACAGTGGCTTCATCTGTTCAATACAAAGAGGAAGGCGTAAGGAGAGGAGGAGTATGAGGTAATCAGTCCCTCAGCCTGGAGTCG